>NC_066639.1:4397364-4555384 GCF_025201925.1 Gopherus flavomarginatus
TATCAAACTAAGTTTTCTTTAACCATCTTAAGATCTGTTTCTTTATCTGGTAGTGCTGGGCACTGTCAGGACAGGATCATCTTCCTAACAGCCCAATAGCACCTTATTTCAGTGTGACTGGTTTGGGATGTGAGGATGTGACCCTTTGCTTCCCAGCTTATGGCTGCCCCTGCTGCTTAGCCAAAGGCCTTAGCCTAAGGACAAGGCCTCAGACTGTCACGGTAAGAGAAGGCCCTTACAAATACAGACAGTGATTTTGATTCTTTGTTTTCATACTCCTGTAAGTAGCTAAGTGATAAAAATACCCCTAAGTTCTTATACTATAGGCTTTACAGGCAGGCCTGAATATCTCTATTCTAACAGTGGGTTCTGTCTCTTATCCCATTCTGTGCCTGTCTTGTGTATTTAGATTGTAAATTCTTCAGGGCATGGGCCATCTACTATTCTGTGTTTGTACTTGTCCTAGCACAATGGGGACCCACTGTTAGTTGCTCCTTAGCACTAATGTAATGAATATGATTTATAATCATAATAACTCTCCTGCCTCTTTGAGCCAAGGAAGCTAGCCTTGGAATGTTACTGCTTAACAATGAGCTGGGGGTTAAAACCATGGACTATTCTTTGTGACAAGTATCCCACAAATTCTACTGACCTCCCTGGTTTTCTTTGCCTGCAGTAGGGTTTCCAGTTTCCAAACCTGATATGATCTCCCAGGTGGAACGAGGGGAAGAGCCGTGGGTCCCAGACCTCCAGGGCTCTGAGAAAGAAGTGCTTCCAAGAGCTGCTTGCACAGGTGAGGACTTGGTTAAACCAACTCAACAACTGTGTGGGAATGCAGGAAACATTTGGGATGCCCTACAAAGACCCTGTGAGCTCTCCCAGTTCAGGATTGTTCCCTGCAGATGTGGAATCATTATGGCAGATGTCACTCATGGCTTCCCTCCTATTCTGACTGACAGCTGGCAGCAGGTCGCTCCGCGATCTCACTTTCCTCTGAGTGTTCTTGTGAGATGCAGACCAAAACTGATCCCTTCCTCTCTCCTCTGGGGAAGGTTTTGGGGAAAATCAGCTCCTGATAGGTTTGACCTCTCCCACACACATTTTGGATTGTTCATCCCTTTTTTCCATTCCTCTCTCTGAGATTTTCTTTCTTTCCGGTGCAGGTAGTGACCTGTGTCTGGATTCTCTCTGTCTCCCATCAGGTGATGGGATGGTGAGTGAGAATGAGGAGGAGAAACCCCATCAGGAAGATGCTGAGCGAAGAGAAGCACATGGAATGTTATCAGGAAGATCCAAAGAGAATGTTTCCAGGAGTTGTGCACTCCCAGAAAAAACAGAAGCCTGTGAGACTCAGGGGAGGCCAAGAGGGAAACTTGAGTAGCCTCTCAGACCTTATAAGAAGCGGCAGAATCAACTTGGAAGAGACACGCTACAGGTGCCATGAGTGTGGGAAAAGCTTCAATTGGAGCTCTACCCTTGTCAGACATCGCAGAATCCACACAGGAGAGACGCCTTATACGTGCACTGAGTGTGGGAAAAGCTTCAGTCAGAGCTCAAACCTTATCATAGCATCAGATAATCCCACGGGAGAGAAGCCTTACACGTGCACTGAGTGTGGGAAAAGCTTAACTGGAGCTCTACCCTGAATGCACATCGTAGAATCCACACAGGAGAGACGCCCTACACATGCTCTGAGTGTGGGAAAAACTTTAGTTGGCGCTCAGACCTTATCACACATCAGAGAATCCACACAGGAGAGACGCCCTACACATGCTCTAGAGTGTGGAAAAAAAGCTTAGTTGGCGCTCAGACCTTATCAAACATCAGAGAATCCACACGGGAGAGAAGCCCTACACATGCTCAGAGTGCGGGAAAGCTTCAGTCGGAGCTCACATCTTATCACACATCAGAGAATCCACACAGGAGAGAAGCCCTACACATGCTCAGAGTGCGGGAAAAGCTTCAGTCGGAGCGCACACCTTATCGGACATCAGAGAATCCACACAGGAGAGACGCCTTACACGTGCACTGAGTGTGGAAAAAACTTTAGTTCGCGCTCAGACCTTATCAAACATCAGAGAATCCACACGGGAGAGAAGCCTTACACGTGCACTGAGTGTGGAAAAAGCTTCAGTCAGCGCTCAGACCTTATCAAACATCAGAGAATCCACACGGGAGAGACGCCCTACACATGCTCAGAGTGCGGGAAAAGCTTCAGTCAGAGCTCACATCTTATCACACATCAGAGAATCCACACGGGAGAGAAGCCCTACACATGCTCAGAGTGCGGGGAAAAGCTTTAGATGGAGCTCAACCTTATCAGACATCAGAGAATCCACACAAGGGAGATGCCCTACACATGCTCTGAGTGCGGGCAAAGCTTCAATCAGCGCTCAAGGCTCATTAGACATCAGAAAATGCACAGAAGAGAGAATTGTAATAAATCCCTTGACTAGTGTTGGCAAAAACGAAATTTTTTAAAAAAATCACATTAGCTAATTCGCACATAGTGATTTTTGCATCGTCTTCACCGTGGTGTCTCAGCTCCACCAGATAAGATGCCGCCTTCTGCCTTTTGCAGCTCATCCTTCTTTGGGGTCAGTCCTATGATCTTTTCTATCAACTCCTTTCCTTTTGAGTCATAGGAGTGTGTATCCCTCCAGCTAGGAATGTTCATGAGTTCCAAGTTGGGGAGAGAGGTTTGATCCCAGCAAGGCTACACTGAGGCAAAAACTACCTGTGCCTTCCATCCACTAGGAATGTACATGGCGTTAGCTGCTCAAGTTAGTGATCTTGGTGTAAAAAGTTGTAGTGCAGATGCAGCCCAGGTGCAGTGGTTGGCATTAGCTTTCCCCTTGACCTGACCTAAACTCCATCACTTTTCCTAGTCTAAACTAACCCTGAGCATCATGGTTATCCTGTTCCCCCATTTCAAAGCAATTCTTAGTCATCGAGTTCTCCCTTGGGGAACAAATTGTTTCATTCCCAGTTGTTCTGATGTTGCTTCAGGTTGTGCTGGAGAGCAGATATTTTCATTATTATTTTCCGCACTTAAAATGTATTGAACTATAACAAAGAGCAGGAAGAGGGCAGGGATAGGGAAAAAAGTCATTTCCTCCTCTGTAACAACAGACATAGTTAGGGTAAGTCAGAGGGAGTCCCTTATTCCCCATCACTGTCCTCCTTCAATCCGTGCTAGAACCTCAGAATCCTTTTCCTTTCCCCAGTTGTGGGATGGGAGACTTCCAAAAGTGCTCCCTGTGCTATAGCACATGGCTAAGCTCAGAGAATAAACCCCAAATCTCCCCTGAGCTTTGCTTTTTGAATTCTGTATTTCCGATTGCTTCAAGCCTGGGCATTGTGATTATTAACCAGTTTCTCTAGCATTGTTCCTACCACTGTTTCTGTAACATTGTTTTTTATGGGACAGGGTTGTTATTCCTTTGACTAACCCCAACCTGGAAGGCCAGGGTGTCTGTTTTCTCTGGCCCCTCCCCACAGACAAATCTGACAGGGTTGAACCTGCCTGGAGCAAACAAAAAGCCCCACCGGTCACACACACGAAGCAGATAGACATACACAAGACACAGAAGAAACTGAATAAGTTGAGCTATCAACATTTCCACTTTCCCACAGCATGTTAGTTCTGAAGCTTGTTTTAATTTCTTTTTTTTCTTAGAACCATAACTGGGGAAAGAGAACACTGGAGTGAGTGGAATTACAGCAGGAAGGGATAAGTCTCATGATTCGTCACTAACCAAAGGCTTTGTAAACAGAGCGATAATGTTACTGAATGGTCTGGCTAACCCTGCAGTTAGAAACAATCAGCTCTATGGGTGGTAAATTGACAGGCTTTGCTGCTGATCATGAAATAGCAGTTGTTGAAAGGTAATATACTTCTATTTCAATGCCTCTGGAAGTACAGAAAACAGTGATCTGTGTTAATGACAAGTTGCCATTTCTCAGTGCCACAATTTCTATTGTGTGTGTACAGGAAGGTTTGAATGTGTAGCAGGTAGTTTGATAAAGCTTAGCTATTTTATGTATGTAACAGACTCCTGGCCACCTCCAGCAGAGGTTTCAGTCACGTACTATGGCAACTTACTGAATGTCATCCAAATTAGTCCATTCCTCCCCATAGTCAGTCTCTGATGGGAATGTTAGAATGAGGCAGAGAACTGGGAAAGTATCGCAGTAGGAATACATTAAAAAGTGGGATTAATCAGAGCTGGGATGCAGACAGAGCCTGTTCTACAGCTGGTGAAGTGCTAGGGACACACTCCCACTAGTGCAGGCTCTGAAATAACGGCAGAAGCAGATCGAAGAGAATGAGCTCATGTGCGAGCTATGGGCAGCTGCCCTGTCAGTGCACCACTCACCTGGCAGGTGTTACACCAAACACAGCACTTCCCCTCTGGAAGAGAAACACGTCTCTCCGCTGCCACCACTTCATTATACTGTCCATGAGGCTGTTTGTCCTGCTGGACTTGGATCTCTTTGAGTGGTCCATGGTGAATCATAAAAGAGCAGGAGTCATCCCAATGGAAATCTCTTCACTTCTTTCTTAGTGTTACCTTCTTAGCCCTGGCTTTGGAGATGACATTAGCCTTATCCTGTCTTGATTTTAGGTAGGATTTTGATCACCTTCTGGGGCTTGGCAGCTTAGAACTTTTGAGGGCTTTTCTCTGCCTTTTTGGTCCCCGCTGCAGTCAGTACATGCTAGACATGGGCATGGTGACTTTCCTGAGGATCTTGACAGCTTTAGCCAGCTTCTTGGGGGCTATTTTCCTGCTCACAGCCACTGTCATCTTCTCATGCCTTGTTCTGGAGGCCCAGCTGCTGGTTGAATGGGAAGGAGCCAAAGTGCTGGTGACTTTATCCCGCACCAAGTTGCCTTTGCTTGTCAGACTCCTGAACCCCAACTGGACGTGGCTCTTGTTCTTCTGCACAGCACAGCCCTGGACAGGAGGGATCTGCAAATGTACATTCCTATGATCCCTTTGTTTAATGGATGAAAACATAAACTCTACACTTAGAGGATTGGAAGTGCTTTCAGCTGATGGTCAGGTTTGCTAGGTTTTTATGCATTTGAACAGTGAAATGTTGAGTGTTTACATTCATTTCAAGCATCCCCATATAGTGGAGCTCCTGAACATAATGGAGAATGGAAATGAAAATGTTTTACCTTTTTTCAAAAATAAAAATAAGAAAATAAGAGGCTTATTAGAGGGCACTTGGATTTGAAGCAAGGACCCCTTGATCTTCAGTCAAACACTCTACCACTGAGCTTTACCCCAATGAGAGCAGATACTTTCCCCATTGTAGCTGAAGCACATCAGTGATTCCAATAGCAGGGGCAGGTTCTCTCTGGGGCACAGAGATATTTCGGGGAGTTGGTGGCTCCTTTCTTTCCTCACTCTGGAGTAAACTCAGTTTTTTATTCCATGGTACATGTTTATGGAATAACAACAGCAGCTTGAAGAAAGAGGAGAGTAACTATCTCATTCTCAGAGCTGCTGAAGGTGGCCACGTCCCCTCTGTCTGACCATTGCCATTGCAGGAGAGAAGGTTTCAATGGAATTGAATGCCCTGGGTCAAACTAGAGACACAGAAAGGTAACGAACAGCAAAGGAAATTGTGTCGGTATGTGAAACTGAGGAGGGACGTGAAATGCTCACAGGGTGGCGCAATACCCTAATCCAGGCCTGCACAACTCGTAAAGTGGCAAGGGCCACATTACTCTAAAGTAAACAGCTGAGGGCCAAAACCCCCTTTGCCTGTGATGAGTGGCTCATACTGCAGTCTGCCCCAGTGAATGAGGGCTAGATGGAGACTGGGTAATAGCTAAGACTGAGGTGAAGTGGGGATAGTGGGTGGAGGTTCCCCTGGGATGGGGAGAGCCATAACTTTAGGGGTACTGCCAGGGGGTACTGTCAGGTTAAAAGGGGCACCGGAGTCCTGGGAGTGACGGAGCCAGCTGCAGTAAGGCAGATCACCGGCCTGCGGTGGGCGCTCTGACATCTGGAGAGCTAATTCCCAAGATGATCAGCAGGAGGTGCCACCAGGTGAGTCTGCCCCTGCTTACATTGGGGAAGAATGAACATGGTTTTTGTAAAGGAAAATCATGCCTCGGAAATCTACTATAATTCTTTGAGAGAGTCAACAAACATGTGGATAAAGGTGATCCCGTGGATATAATATACTTAGATTTTCAGAAAACCTTTGACAAGGTCTCTCCTCAAAGGCTCTGAAGCAAAATGGGATAAGATGGAAGGTCCTCTCTGGGATAGGTATGGTTCAAGGCAAGAAATAAAGGCTCTGATTTATAGAATGGAGAGGTAAATAGTGGTGTCCCCCTGGGGTCTCTAGTGGGTCCAGCACTGTTCAACATACTCCTAAGTGATCTGGAAAAAGGGGTAAAAACAGTGAGATGGAAACATTTGCAGATGATACAAACCAACTCAAGTTAGTTATGTCCAAAAGAGAGTGCAAAGTGTGACAAAGGGATTTCACCAAACTGTGTGACTGGGCAGCAAAAAGGCAGATGAAATGCAATGTGGATAAATGCAAAGTAATGCACATGGGAAAACATGATCTCAACTCTACATCTAAACTGATGGGGTCAAAATTATGCTCTTACAACTTAAGAAAGAGATCTTGGAGTCACTGTGGATACTTCTCTGAAAACATCTACTCAATGTGCATCGGCAGTCAAAAAAGCGAGCAAAATGTTGGGAAGTCATTAGGAAAGGGATGGCTAGCAAGACAGAAATATAATATTGCCTGTCTATGAATCTATGGTATGCCCACATCTTGAATATTGGAGCTGGTCCCCCATCTCAAAGAGATATATCGGAATTGGGAAAGGTACAGAAAAGAGCAACCAAAATAATTAGGAGTCTTGAACAGTTTCCGTGTGAGGTGAGATTAATAAGACTGAGGGGAGTTTTCAGCTTGGAAAAGAGATGACTAAGGGGGGACGAGGATAGAGATCTATAAAATGATGACAAGTTTGGAGAAGGTAAATAAGGAAGTATCAGGGGGTAGCCGTGTTAGTCTGGATCTGTAAGGAAGTGTTATTTACTCCTCATAACACAAGAACTAGCGGTCACCTGATGAAATGAATAGACAGCTGGTTTAAAACAAACCAAAGAAAGTATTTCTTCACCCAACACACAGTCAACCTAGGGAAACTTTGCCAGAGGATGTTGTGAGGGCCAAGACTATAACACCAAAGAACTAGATAAGTTGATGGAGGAGAGGTCCATCATTGGCTATTAGCCAGGATGGGCAAGGATATAAAACCATGTTCTTGAAGTGTCCCTAACCTCTGTTTGCCGGAAGCTGGGAATGGGTAATGGGATGGATTGCTTGATGATTCCCTGTTCTGTCGATTCCCTCGCGGGCACCTGGCATTGGCCACTGTGAGAGGATAGGATTCTAGGGTGGCTGGACCATTGGTCTGATCCAGTATGGCTGTTCTTATGACCAATAGAGGGCAGTCCCCACCAGCAATATTTATATTTGGTGCACTGAAAGGGCTAACTTTCCAAAGGCGATCAAAATGATTAGTGAAAGTGTTTTGGAGAAAAACACTTAACAGAACAATGTAAATGAAAATTGGAAACTGTTGTTTAAGGAGCTTGTTAGACGGGGCATAAGCCACGTTGCATAATTAGCTGAGCTTGCAATGGCCTTCCACTCAACTCGCTGACATTTCTCCATCTGCAAATGTGGTACCCATTTTAAAATCTAGATCCAATCAATTACAACACGTCAGGGAAGATTCTAGGCATCAATGATCTGATCATTGGGTTGATGGAGGTAAACAAGACATTCTCATAAGGCTCCCTCCCTCTTCCCAAGAGCCATCCTCATCCTCTCTGCCCTTTCTGCTCCACATCCTCTGCAAACTTTCGAAGACAGATGCCTGGTGATGGCCTTTGCTCGTGGGGATGTCGCCTAGTGGTCAGGGTTTTGGTCCCGCGGGACAGGAGGGTGCAGCAGATGGCAGGGGAGCCCAGGGCTTCCCATGGGCTCTGACCCAGGCCACTCTGAGGGCAACACTTCCTACCACCCTGCTATTGTCCAAAGTTTGAAGTTTATCACAGGAAGCTCTGACGAGTGTCAGCTCACTGCTTGGCACTTCTTCTCAGCTGGGCATGTCATGGCAGCTTTCTCCTTCTTGGGGCGGCAGCTGTCTCAGTTACGCTGACAGATCTGGGTTGGTAACTTGTCAGTGGGTGAGGTCGAAGTGGGAACTCAGGAGCTTAGTGCATGGGCCTCTACAGCATGAACTAAAAGCCACCTGGCTGCTAGCTAAGACTGTAGAAAAGACTCGTTTTCTCTCTCCCTCTAAGTGATCTTGGTGCCACTAGCTGGCACACAGCACCGCACCCTGGAGGTGTGTGAGTTACATACGTCCCCTAGCTGAGGAAGCGCATCCTGAGCTTCAGAGAGTTCCCAGCTATAATCCCAGACGACCCCTGTAACAATTGGCCTCTGGCAGGACACTGCTGAGAGTATCAATTCAGGACAAATTGCTTGGAGCAGGGCAGTCACAGTCCTGCCTAGAATATGAGGCAAGTGTACTAGAGAACCAGAGATCACAGCCGCTCCGTGTCAGAGCCCCAGAGATCCGGCAGAAATGATGAGCTGCATGCCATTCTAGGGGGTGCCCCTGCAACAACCCCACCTGTTGCTTTCCTCCTCCCCCAACCCTTCTGGGCTACAGTGGCAATGTCCCCCCCATTTGTGTAATGGAGTAATAAAGAATGCAGGAGTGAGAAACCCGACTTCTTAGTGAGATAAAATGAGGGGGAGGAAGCCTCCAGCTGCTATGATAGTCCAGGCAGGACATTAAACGGTGGGGGGGAGAGGAGCCCAGCCTCCTGCTGCTATGATAGTCCAGGCAGTACAGAATCTTTTCATTAGACTTGAAAGGGCAGGGAGGGGCTGATGGAGCTCAGCCTCTAGTTGCTATGATGGAGATAGTTACCAGCTGTTCTGTACTATCTGCCAGTAATGACCAAGGGTCATTCTCATTTTTACCCACATGCCCCAGGCGACCTCACCGAGGCCAGCCAGGAGCACTCACAGGCTGATGGTGACAATGGATAGCAGTCATATTGTACCATCTGCCACCAGGAAGAGGATGCTGGTGTTCAGTGCTACAGCACCTCGTCTACCAGCAGCATGCGGTAGACATAGGGTGACATTGAAAAAAGGCGAGAAACTTTTTTTTCCCTTTTCTTTCGGGGAGCGGAAGGGTGTAAATTGATGACATATACCCTGAAATACCCGGGAAAATGTTTTTGACTCTTCAGGCACTGGGAGCTCAGCCAAGAATGCAAATGCTTTTTAGAGACTGCGGGGATTGTGGGATAGCTGGAGTCCTCAGTACGCTCTCCCTCCCTCCATGAGCATCCATTTGATTCTTTGGCTTTCCGTTACGCTTGTCACGCAGCACTGTGCTGTGGACTCTGTATCATAGCCTCGAGATTTTTTCAAATGCTTTGACATTTCGTCTTCTCTAACGGAGCTGTGATAGAACAGATTTGTCTCCCCGTAGAGTGATCAGATCCAGTATCTCCTGTACGGTCTATAGTGGAGCTCTTTTTGGATTTGGGACAGCATCACCACCTGTGCTGATCAGAGCTCCACGCTGGGCAAACAGGAAATGAAATTCAAAAGTTCGCAGAGCTTTTCCTGTCTACCTGGCCAGTGCATCCGAGTTCAGATTGCTGTCCAGAGTGGTCACAATGGTGCACTGTGGGATAGCGCTCAGAGGCCAGTACTGTTGATTTGCAGAGCAGTACAGCAGAATGTCTAACATCTTCTCTTTGCTAAGATAATATTCGGGTTCAACTCCATCATAGCAAACAGAAGCTTCCTACCCCTGGGCTGCTCTCCAGTACTGAGCCTCCTGCACACAGACCATCTGAGACTTGCACAGTGTTACCACACCCTTGCCCTCAACCTGAGTTTTCCCTGTGAGTCACTGCCTTCCCTTACTCCTCACTGAGCCCCACAGTTCACGCAAACATATGCCCCCAGAGTGCTGACAACCCCCAAGGCAAGAACACACCCTTGGGCACCTTTACTGACAAAGCCTACAACACTCAACATGGAAATGAGGCAGAATTGGCCCCCCAAGTTTCACATGCACCTCTCTGTGTAGCACAGGCACAGCTCTGCCCAGCTGCTCCAACCCATCCCTCCATCAGCCAGTCACAGCTACAGCTGGCCCAGTGCACACAGCTGGAGGCATGTGGATAGATGCTGGAATTCCCGTCTGTGCTGTGTTCACAGATGGGAATCCCAGCAACTATGACTTTCTTAGGTGCCTCCTTCTGACACTTGTCAGAAAAAACAACCAGTTTCTTTTGCAAGTATTTGCATTGCAAGGCAGAGGCAGTCTTCTCTGTTTCCTCAAAGGATTGACCAAAAGGTGGGAAGAGCGGACACGTTTGGCAAAGCACCACTGAGAGCTGCATCTCTAACCTCCACTTTACCTGGCAGGTGCCTTGGCCAGCTTAGCCATGGTGCTGCTGTCTGGGACTTTTCTCCCAGCTGCTCCATTTTTCATCAGTGACAATCAAAAGGAAGGTGACATGACATCTGTGTGTGGACATCCCCAGCAAATCACAAGGACATGGGACACAGAATCTCATGTTGCAGCAATTGCAGTCAAAGCAACCACCATGCTAATACCAGTCACAGCAGCCTTTTCATCAACTCCAGGCTTGTGATTTGATTCTTTCCAGTGCTTCTCGCCAAAGAAGCCTTTTCTTTAGCAAGCAATTACTTGTGTTGCCAAGGGAGGTGGTCTCTGCATCCCAGAAAGACACAGGAAAATGTGAGTGAGGAGACAAAAGCCATACAACAAGGCACCACTGAGAATTGAACCCAGGATCTCCTGTTTATTAAACAGCTGCTTTAGCCAGCTAAGCCATGGTGCCTGCCTCAAAAAAGTATTTGCAACTGTTTTATTTGATGGCCCAGGACAACACCTGCAAATTCCAAAGTACAGATGTTCCCCATTTCCCTCAAGACTTGCAAGGAAGAACTGGCAGGCCAAGCCAGGATGTGTCTCTTACATCCTTATTAATATGTGTGAACAAAGAAATTGTATGTTGCTTCTGCCCAGCCAGATGGGTTTGTTAGTATAATGGAAAAGTGAAGGGATAGAGCTAAAGTGTTACTAGCCTGGCACACACCGATGGGGAAACCTAGAGAAAGTGGTGCCAGCCCTTTGATGGGTCAGCTGGCAGAGCAGAGGACTTGAGCCGGCACTCAGGAAGTCATCCTTACGTCGCCCTTGTGACTCCAGCTTGAGGGAGAGCTGCTTTTTCTTCCTCTTGCTGAGAAAGAGCAAGAGAAGAATGAAAGGTCAGGTGGGCCAACTCGGTGCAGAAGCCCAAGCTGTCTTTTCCTGCTGCATAGCCTGAAATGAGGGACTCGTGGCAGTTAAAGGCACTGCTGCACTTTCAGAAAACATCCCACTCCTGCACAAAGGGGGATAGAAGAGCCTGTTAGTCTAGTACGCTCCCAACTGAACTATTTCAGCAGCTGCTAGGTTTCTTTTTGGCCTCCTGCTTTTCTGTGTGGGATGTTTTTTTCAGCTGTGGCACAGAAAAAGGACGTCACGGCGAGCAGCCCATGAAGACAAGATTTACTTTTGCCTTCCTCAGATGGTTGGGGAGAGCGAGGAGCAGCACTATGTGCTCCATGTGTCCTGGTCACTTTCCCCACCTGGGCTGTGCTGTGAGGGGAGCATCAGAAGCTGCTGCTCTCTGCCCTCCCGCTATGCAGCCCAGCTGAGGAAAGTGACCTGGATGCAGGGAGCTCGGATGATCTCGCTTCTCGACCCCCCACCCCTGCTAGGGAAGGCTGCTATGTGCTGTCTTTATGGCTGCACTTTCAGTGATGGAGGTTTCTCTATCCCATTGTTCCAGGGGCCTCCTACTAGATTGCCAGCTGCTTTTCAACTGCAGTGTGGAGACTGCTTGTGTGTGGGGAGAGACAGTGTGTGTGTTGGGGAAGGGTGAGCGTGTTGAGGTAGGTAGGAGCAGATCATTATTATCCCTACTTGAAAGAGGGAGAAGCTAAGGCTGAGAAAGGAGAATTGACTTGTCTTAGGTCACACAGCCAGTCAGAGGCAGAGTTGGGAATAGGAACCCAGAGCCCTGATTTTCAAATTTACCTTCGGATCTTGAATTTCAGACATTCAATGACCGGAATAAATTGCTCTCAGAGGAGCTCCAGACCAACAACAGTGCACAGTAATTATTCAGCAAGTATTTGAGGAGAACTGCAATGTTAGAGAGAATCATGAACTGCTCAGAGACAATTAATGCAGAGAAGCAGCAAAATTCATCAAACATAGAACTGGTTCTGACTTATTTCCTTGGTCTTAAAAGAGACCAACAAGGACCTGAGTCTCCTCCCTGTCAATAACCCCCTGCTCAGGCAACCAGGGTAGAGACTGAGAACGGAAGGCTGAGGGTTCTCACCAGAGAGCCCAAAAGATGGCCCAGGTCACTGGTGGGGATCACTGCCTGAGCACTATTTCAGCCCGACATATTTGGCTGGACTCTCCACAGTGAGAGCTGCAGAGCACTCCCCTGAAAAACACACACACACACGTCTCCTAGTGTTGGGAGGGGAACAGGAGAAAGGAGAAAAGCAAGAGACAAAGAAAAAGGAGAGAGGGATGGATGGAGGAAACGGTGAAACAAAAAGGACAAACCCTAATGTCTTCAGTGATTCTAAGGGACAAAATCCCAGGTGTGGAATAAAATTCTGCCTCCTTAAGCTCCTGTTTTCCATACCTAGAATTCAGCTGTCACCAGATGGATCAGACTGAACAGGTTTCAAACCTCCAGGAGGCTCTTACCTTCTAAACAGGGACGGCTGTTTTCTAGTAAAATCACTACAAGAGAAGGAAAAAACTCGAAAGAGGTTCCTCCTGGTGCTCACATCTGTGAACCCGAATACTCTCTCAGTCCTCAAAGACAGACTTGGAGAAGGAGACTTGCTGAAGCAAAGCCACAGGGGTCTCTGAGGTTTCACTGGCCCCTTGCCCCTGTCCTGCCTGGCTGATGTCAGCGTCTCTCTGTGAGGTCACCAGCGCCCCATCACCTTTGACCAATAGTCTGAGGCCCTGCAAAAGGCCTTTTTGATGTCACTGCCACACCCCTCCCTTGCTGTGTTAATGTCCTTCCCTGGCCAGACACTTTGGAGGTTTGAGCTACTCCCTGTGAATCACCCCACTCAAGGACCGTTCGTTCTAGGCAGCAAGCCGGATAGACAGGAAAACATCAGACGCTGTTCCCAATGTTACACTCGGTTTTTCAGAAATGCATCGACTTTATGGCCAGAAGAGACCATTAGAGCATCTAGTCATATAATCATAGAATATCAGGGTTGGAAGGGACCTCAGGAGTTATCTAGTCCAATCCACTGCTCAAAGCAGGAGCAATCCCCAACTAAATCATCCCAGCCAGGGCTTTGTCAAGGCTGACCTTAAAAACTTCTAAGGAAGGAGATTCCGCCACCTCCCTAGGTAACCCATTCCAGTGCTTCACCACCCTCCTAGTGAAAAAGCTTTTCCCTAATATCCAACCTAAACCTCCCCCGTTGCAACTTGAGACCATTACTGCTTGTTCTGTCATCAAGTACCACAGAGAACAGTCTAGATCCATCCTCTTTGGAATTCCCTTTCAGGTACTTGAAAGCAGCTATCAAATCCCCCCTCAGTCTTCTCTTCTGCAGACTAAACAAGCCCAGTTCCCTCAGTCTTTCCTCATAAGTCATGTGCTCCAGACCCCTAATCATTTTTCCTGCCCTCTGCTGGACTCTTTCCAATGTTTCCACATCCTTCTTGTAGTGTGGGGCCCAAAACTGGACACAGTACTCCAGATGAAGCCTCACCAATGTCAAATAGAGGGGAATGATCACATCCCTCGATCTGCTCGCAATGCCCCTACTTATTCAGCCCAAAATGCCATTAGCCTTCTTGGCAACAAGGGCACCCTGCTGACTTATATCCAGCTTCTAATCCACTGTAAGCCTTAGGTCCTTTTCTGCAGAACTGCTGCCTGGCCATCCGGTCCCTAATCTGTAACAGTGAATGGGATTCTTCCGTCCTAAGTGCAGGATTCTGCACTCGTCCTTGTTGAACCTCATCAGATTTCTTTTGCCCCAGTCCTCTAATTTGTCTAGGTCCCTCTGTATCCTATCCCTACACTCCAGCATATATAACACTCCTCCCAGTTTAGTGTCATCTGCAAACTTGCTGAGGGTGCAATCCACACCATCCTCCAGATCATCAATGAAGATATTGAACAAAACCAGCCCCAGGACCGACCCTTGGGGCACTGCGCTTGAAACCGGCTGCCAATTAGACATGGAGCCATTGATCACTGCCCATTGAGCCTGACGATCTAGCCAGCTTTCTATCCATTTTACAGTCCATTCATCCAGCCCATACTTCTTTAACTTGCTGGCAAGAATACTGTGGGAGACCATATCAAAAGCTTTGCTAAAGTCAAGGAATAACACATCCACTGCTTTCCCCTCATCCACAGAGTCAGTTATCTCCTCATGGAAGGCAATTAGGTTAGTCAGGCATGACTTGCCCTTGGTGAATCCATGCTGACTGTTCCTGATCAGTTTCCTCTCCTCTAAGTGCTTCAGAATTGATTCCTTGAGGACCTGCTCCATGATTTTTCCAGGGACTGAGGTGAGGCTGACTGGCCTGTAGTTCCCTGGATCCTCTTTCTTCCCTTTTTTAAAGATAGGCACTACAGTAGCCTTTTTCCAGTCATCCGGGACCTCCCCCGATCGCCATGAGTTTTCAAAGATAATGGCCAATGGGTCTGCAATCACATCCGCCAACTCCTTTAGCACCCTCGGATGCAGCGCATTCGGCCCCATGGACATGTGCTCGTCTCCAGTTTTTCTAAATAGTCCCGAACCACTTCTTTCTCCACAGAGGGCTGGTCACCTCCTCCCCATACTGTGCTGCCCAGTGCAGCAGTCTGGGAGCTGACCTTGTTTGTGAAGACAGAGGCAAAAAAATCATTGAGTACATTAGCTTTTTCCACATCCTCTGTCCACTAAGATACCTCCCTCATTCAGTAAGGGGCCCACACTTTCCTTGACTTTCTTCATGTTACTAACATACCTGAAGAAACCCTTCTTGTTACTCTTAACATCTCTTGCTAGCTGCAACTCCATGTGTGATTTGGCCTTCCTGATTTCACTCCTGGATGCCTGAGCAATATTTTTATACTCCTCCCTGGCCATTTCTCCAATCTTCCACTTCTTGGAAGCTTCTTTTTTGCGTTTAAGATCAGCAAGGATTTCACTGTTAAGCCAAGCTGGTCGCCTGCCATATTTACTATTCTTTCTACACATCTGGATGGTTTTTTCCTGCAACCTCAGTAAGGATTCTTTAATCTTTTAGAGGATTGGAACTGATTTCAGTGGAGTCACATGTTTGCTAGGTTTTTATGCATTTGCACAGGAAAATATTGAGTGTTTCCATTCATTTCAGGGATCCCTATTCAGTGGAACTCCTCAACATAATGGAAATGTAATTATTTTTGTTGAAAGAAGAGGTTTATAAGCGGGCAATGGGATTAGAGCCAAGGACTACTTGATCTGCAGTCAAACACTCTGCCACTGAGCTATACCCCCACGATTGCTGTGGGGGTAAGTCAGTGATCTTAAAGATTTTGAAGGACAGGCCCTGCCTCAGAGATCTCCTGTTCTCTTCCCAGACCACAGTGCTTTTAAAAATTGGGTTTGATTAAACTTATAGATACATGTAGACACCACAGCTTGCACACCCACCACATAACTTCCCCCAATGACATAGCTACCACCTCTCTGGGAGAAGGATTAACTGCACGGACGGAACAGCTCTCTCCTCTCTGCTTAGAGCCTCTTCATTCTTTATGACTAGGTAGGAAAGAACCTCCTGAATGACAGTAACCAACTGACCAAATATTGGTGGGTCTGCATTCAATATGGGTAACTGGTTGTATTGGGCTGGATGAGTAGGAGTATTGCCAGCAGATCGAGGGAAGTGATTATTCCCCTCTATTTGGCACTGGTGAGGCCACATCTGGAGCATTGTGTCCAGTTTTTGCCCTCCCACTACAGAAACAAATTGGAGAGAGTCTAGGGGAGGGCAACAAAAATGATTAGGGGGCAGGGGACTTACAAGGAGAGGCTGAGGGCACGGTCACCCGGGGGGGGGCAAGTGGGGCAATTTACCCCAGGCCCTGCAGGGATCCCATGAGAACATAGTATTGCAACTTTTTTTTATGGAAGGGGCCCTCAAAATTGTTTTGCCTCAGGCTTTCTGAATCCTCTGGGTGGACCTGCCCACTCCACCTCTTTGACTCATTCTCCTCCCTCTGAGGCCCCACCTGTGCTCTGCCCTCACTCCCATTTGGCCATTTCCCACCCCTGCTCTTCCTCTTTGGCTGACGCCTGCTGGTCCACCTTTTGCTTGCTCCTCTCCTCCCCGAAAGCCTCCTTGTGCCTCTCCACCCACTACCCCAAGGTCTTCCTGCTTCCCCCACCTCTGCCCCTCCCCTGAGACTCGCCCTGTCCACCTCTTTCCTCAGTCATCTCTTGTTATTCCTTGAAACATCAAGGATGGAATAAAAAGCCGAGTTTACTCCAGGGTAAGGAAAGAAAGGAGCCACCAACCCCTTGGCAAATCTCAGTGCCCCAGAGAAAACCTGCCCCCTGCTATTGCAATCCCTGATGTGCTGGGGATATGATGGTAAAGGAACTGTCTGAATGATCAAGGCAGGAAATGGACAACAATCTACAGGAACGTCATTGACCACAAACACACTCTCCTCATGCTCCAGCCAGAAGGGAAATGAGCAGGAATTCTTGCAGTTCAGCCAGGGACACACTTACACAATGGCACAGCAGTGTGTGTGTTGTGGAAGCTGGTCTGAGGGAACATCTGGAATTGATCACTCAATGAGAACAGAACTGGAGTGTAGTGAGAGACCCATCTTGAGCAAGTAGTTGTGGCTGAGTGGTTAAGGTGATGGGCTAGAAATCTATTGGGGTTTCCCCCCGCAGGTTCAAATCTTGTCAACTACAGAGGAAGTTGTGGTCCTTTAGTTTCAAGAGAGTTGGGTCTTGTCTTGCTCTCAAGCTATATCTACACTATTGGATAATGTGGCTTTAAAGTGTTTGAATTAAACAGCTGTTGCATGTCCACACTATGCCTCTTGTCTTACCAGAGCACATCCAGGCTAGAATCTTGGATGGCCACAGAGAGCAGTGCACTGTGGGTAGCTGTGCAACTGGCTGCAGGTGCTTTGGGAAGGGTTTGCAATGCCTCACAGGCTGGTACAGCATCACATGATGCAGGTTTCTCTATCCCATTGTTCCATGGGAATCCTACTAGATTGCCAGCTGCTTTTCAACTGCAATGTGTTTGGGTGCGGGGGGAAGAGTGAGTGAGTCTGTGTTTGTGTGTGTGGGGAGAAGGGAGTGTGTGTGTTGGGGAAGAGTGAGTGTGTTGGTCACTCGTGTGCCCACACTGTCTCTAAGTTCAGACAGCTGCTGCAAGCAACCAGTCCTGAGGAAGGGGGAGGGGCACAGCCCTCACTGGCTCAGCTCAGCACAGCACAGCAGCCTCTGTCACACATGCACGCTGCGGCCTGCTTAGCTCTTGTCAGGTGTGCTGGAACAGGGGGTTAGGGGGTCATGGCCCCACCACTCTTTACCGGCTGTTAGGACCAGTGATGGGGGGGGGGAAAGGGTGGAGTCTTGGGAGGAAGAGGTGTTCTGTGGGTGTGGCCTCAGAGGGAGGGGTGGTGTGAGTGTGGTTCCTTGGGGAAGGGGTGTCATGAGAGCGCCACAGTTCAGACAATGGTGTCCCCGCCCCACTGTAAGGAAGCTCCCACCGCCCCTGCTCTGTGTTCGTAGTGCAGGAGAGAGCAGCATCCATGGCAGTGATTTGTTCCTGGGGGCTCCAGCAGAAGGGCCTGGGAGGTGATTTAAAGGTCCCAGGGCTCCGACAGGGGGGCTCAGGAGGCGATTTAAAGGGCCTGGGGCTCCGGCCACTGCAGGGAGCCCTGGGCCCTTTAAATCACCAGACTGGGAAAGCCAGGCCGGGCTGGCACAGCGTACCCGCTCTTGCCAGTACCCCATACCAGAACATGCCGGCTTACTTTCACCTCTGGAAGCTCCTCACATGGCTCAATAACTGGTTAAAAGCTGGGAAACAAAGGGTAGGAATAAATGGTCAGTTTTCAGGATGCAAATTGGTACCTAGTGGTGTCTATACTGGGGCCAGGACTAGTCAACATATTGATAAACGATCTGCTAAACAGAGAGGTGACAAAATTTGCAGATGATCCAAAACTACAGAGGACAGTTAAGTCCAAAGCAGCCTGTGAGGAGCTAAAAAGAGATTTCACAAAACTAGGTGAAAGGGCAACAAAATGGCAGATGAAATTCAATGCTGATAAATGCAAAGTGATGCACATTGGCAAACACAATCTCAACTCTACATATAAAACGATGGGATGTAAAATAGCTGTTGCCACTCAAGTGAGAGATCTTGGAGTCACTGTGGATAGTTCTCTGCAAACATCCACTCAGTGTGCAGCGGTCGGTAAAAAGCGAACAGAATGTTGGGAATCATTAGGAAAGAGATAGAAAATAAGAGAGAAAATCTTATTGCCGCTGTATAAATCCATGGTACGCTCACATCTTGAATGCTGCATGCAGATACGGTCACCGCATCTCAGAAAAGATGTATAGGAATTGGAAAAGGTTCAGAAAAGGGGTATGGAGTGTCTGCCATATAAAGAGAGAATAATAAGCCTGGGACTTTTCAGCTTGGAGAAAAGATGACCAAGGGGAAATATGATAGAGGTCTATAAAATCATGACTGGTGTGGAGAAAGTAAATAAGGAAGTGTTACTTATTCCTTCTCATAACACAAGAACTAGGGGTCACCAAGTGAAATTAATAGGCAGCACATTTAAAACAAACAAACAGAAGTATTTTTTCACACAATGCACAGTCAACGTGTGGAACTCCTTGCCAAAGGATCTTGTGAAGGCCAAGACTGTAACAGGGCTCAAAAAAAGAGCTAAATCGATTCTTGGAGGACATGCTCTGAGCCAGGATGGGCAGGGAAGATGTCCCTAATCTCTGTTTGCTAGGAGTGGGTGACAGGGGATAGATCACTTGATAATTATCTGTTCTGTTCATTCCCTCTGGGGCACCTGGCTTTGGCCGCTATGGGAAGACAGGACACTGGGCGAGATGGACCCAGTCTGACCCAGTCTGGCTGCTCTTACGTCCCTGTGCTCCTTTCATACAGATGCCTGGAATTCTGGTGCACAATGTGTCCCTGAGGTCTCAGCCAAAATGCCCAGACAGGCAAACACTCTGGGCTCCTGAAGCCTCTGCCCCCCACCTAGTGCCTATGGCTCATCCCTGACCCTTGCTGCTGCTCCTTGCTGTAGAAGGTGAAAGGAGTGGAGGCAGCGCAGGAGCCTTCTGGGGACATAGATCTGAGGCTTTGGGAGAGACACATTGTCTGAGACATCAGAGCGCTGTAAACCATGCAGCCACCCCCTCAATCAGGGGCCTGTTCCAGCCCTGAGTCTGGGCTACCACGATCCCTCCCGCAGAGCAGGGTGCCCACAGATTACAGCCTGAAAATAGGCATGTGACACTAACTCCTGTACTCCCTGACAGGGCCTCCCATAGACCAAGGGGCACCCCAGGCAAGACATGTCCTTGGTGCCCCCCCCATGTTAAAATTTTGAATATCTTATTTTTCATTGCATTTGTAGCTCACTTCATGATTTCGATGCATGACTTTCTCTGTCATATAAGATGCTAAATTTGCAGGCTAGGTTCTGTAAACCTGTATTTATTCATGCCACATATAAGCAAATAAAACAAATTCATTTCCTCTAAGCATATAGAAACTTTTTAATTTTGACAGTAACTGAAATGTACTAACACCTAGCAATGGAACTGTCACCAGCACAGGGCTGGCCAGTATTAAGTAGTGTTACAGTAGGAGACAGCGTTAGGATGTTAACCCCAGGCCTTTAGCTGAAAGGTCGCTTCTCTCGCCTTTCCCCCATGAGCTGAAGCGCAGCATTCGAGAGATCCAGAGACTAGTTGATGACATTTCCAAGTGCTAAAATAGCAAGCGATGTCCATCTTGCATTTGCCATTGCTGACTGGAGAGATGTTCTATTGAGAATGATGAGTCCTAGTCAGCTGCTTTCTGGCAAGATGGTTTTCCCTTTTAGGCTTGGGAGGAGCCTGCGAGCTGTGGGTGAGGTTGTTCCAGTGAGAACCGCTGCTCCTTTCTTGCCGACTTGGGGGTGCCAGTGACAGCTTGTGAGGGGGCAGGTGCTGGCTTGAGTGAATGGGATATAGGAAACCCCAGCCTGCCGCTCCGGGCCAAGTCCACTGCTTGGCTCCTGCTTTGTGACATCCAGATTTAAATCTTTCCAGCATGTGCTGCAGCTCATGTATTAAGCCTTCGTGGTGGGCCTGGTCCTTGCCAAAGTAGCTCAGCTGGGAGTGCATTGGATTGAAGATCTAAAGGTTTCTGGTTTGATGCCAGGCGTTAGCACCCCCTTCACCCTGGGCGTGTCATGCTGGGCTTTCTTCTGGGTGTGCGGCTGTGCCCTGAACTCACCAGTGTTCCTAATTTCAGAGGCAACACTAGCAGAGGGCGTGTGTGGGGTCATGTGCCGCACCTGGGTTAGCTATCGCCTGCTACATCATGTGGTGCTGTCAGGCCCCCTCCCTGTACAGCAGCTGCTGCAGGGGTGAGTGGAGAGAGGCTGTCTTTGCTGCTTCCTCTCCCTGCACTGTTCACAGCTGGGGGGGCTGTTGATTGCAAGGGGATGGGGCTGAACCTTGACATTGTGCCCCCCTTCAGGAGACACCAGTCGTCTGTGCCTGGTTGGAAGCTCCGCAGCTAGAGGAAAAAGTGGTTTTCTGCACCAGAGCTGCCAGCTCTTACTTTCTTTCTCATGACGGGGAGGAAAAACGAATCTCTTTTTGAAAGCCCAGTCCTGCCATTGACCGAGGTCTGACTTTCTAAGTTCCTGCTAGAGTGGGGGATTTAGAGTTAGTGGGGCCCTGTGCGCATAAAGTGCATTCAACAATCCCCCTTCCTCTGAGCTCTGCTATGTCTCCAGTAGCTGCTGTCCCCTGGTAGCAGGGAAGGACGTTTCTACCCATCCAGGAGATCCCAGCCTTGGACGAAAGGCAACTTCAGGCTTCTCCTCTCTCCCTTCTTGGAATCAAGTTCAGGTTTTTACCAGGAGTTAAAGCAGCCTGAAGCTGCAGAGTCTGGATCAAGGTCACAAGTTCCCAGTGTCTCCGTGGAAGGGAATTTGTTAAATCCCAGATGAGTGGAGTTAAATCAGTTCTCAACCTGAGTCCTTAGGTCTAAATCCTGAGGATATTGTCCCATCATGGGGCCATTTCCCACCTCTCTTTCATACAGAAGCACAATTTTCTTTGCACAGACACAGGAACAGCAAGATCTTTCTCTGTCCCTTGTGCAAAGCAGGTGGCCAAATTCCATGGAAACAATGGCCAAGCAGGTGGGCCCTGGGCACATCCAGCCCTGGCCATGAGATGTTCCCTCCCCTCTTTCTTTATGCTGCTGTTGTCATTTCATGGAATGTGTGGGATGGGGAAAAGCTGAGTTCACTCCAGCTGAAGGGAAAAAGACCCCTGAAAATCTCAGGCCCTCAGGGAAAACCCAACCCCTGCTACCAGGGTCACTGAGGTGCTGGGGATTTGAGTAGGAAAGGGACTGTCTGAATTATCAAGGTGGGGAATGAATAACAAACTACAAGATCCATCTCATTAACCACCGACACAGACTAATCCTGCTGCAGATAGAGAGGAAACTGGGAGCGATTCTTTGCTGTGCAGCCATAGAAACACTGACCCAATTGCACTGCAGTGAATGTGCTGGGGAAAGCTGGATTTTATAGGCAGGTGGAAATCGTGGATCCTAGAAACACCTGGAGTCCCCCACACTGCGTCTGCCACCAGGGTTGGGTGTTGAGCTGCTCACAGAGTCCCCCACCACCATTACTTTCTAGCAGGGGATTGCAGCACCACCCACCCACCCAGAGGTGAAAGTAAGACAGTCCAGTCTGCTATGGCGTACCAGCAAGAGCCAGTACGCTATGTTGGTCCGCACCGGCGTCCACGGCGGGGATTGAAAGGGCTCTGGACTGCCCATGGCCAGGGCTCTGGCGGCCGGGCTGGGGCCGGGATTGAAAGGGCTCAGAGCTCCCCGCTGCTGCGGGCAGCGCAGAGCCCTTTTAATCCCAGCTGCAGCTGAGATTTAAAGGGCTCAGAGCTCCCAGCCCCTGCAGGCAGCCCAGAGTCCTTTGAATCCTGGCCGCGGCTCTGGTGACCGGGCTGGGGCTGGGATTTAAAGGTCTCGTTGCTCCCCTCAGTGGCAGGAGCTCTGGGCCCTTTAAATCCCTGCCCCAGCCCCGCAAAGCTCGGGGTTCTCCTGGTGGCCGGAGGCCCAGGCCCTTTAATTTGCCCCATGAGCCCCGGGGGGGCTCCCAGCGACCTCTTCAGCTAGGAGCCCCTGGTTGATTTAAAGGCTCTGGGTCTCCCAGCCACAGCTGGTGCCCCAGGGCCTTTAACTCTTGAGAGGCCACGCCTCTTCTGGATGATGCCACGCCCCCTCAGGACTCCCACAGTACCGGTAAGTCCTGTAAGTTACTTTCACCCCTGCACCCAGCCAATGCAGTATGAGGGCTGAGTCTTGTATCGCTGCACCCTGGGTCCAGGGCATGCACTCTCTCTTGCCTCCTCTGCTGTGTAGAATCTTGCCCTGCTGCAAAGTGTTCCCCATGAGCCACCAACCTCCAGGACAGCAGGTTTGACCCTCAGAGCACGAACCTGCCCAAGGTGGAGGTGTAGCTCAGTGGTAAAGCACATGCTTTGCATGTATGAGGTCCTGGGTTCAATCCCCAGCATCTCCAGGCTCTTTTTTTTTTCACCCTGCTGCTTTGCTCATGCCCAGAGGGGATGTGGCCCACCAGGCTCCATGCCTGAGCTTCAATCCTGCTCACTGAGGGGCAAGGGAAAATTGCATGGAAGGTCCTGGGGGAGTTTCTGCTCCTAAGTCACCTCACTATGTTTAAGATTCTCACCCGCTGTGCTGCTTGGGACAATGGTAGATGAGAAGGGCGAATCCTCCAGCACTGGAGGGAAAGGTCCCATCTGCACAGCCCGAGAGGCAAGGAAACAGAGGGGCTGTCAGTGCTCAGAGAGGGGAGAGGTCAGTGATTTACACCCACCAGGGGACACTGACTTTTTGAGGCGGGTGCAGCTGGCTTGGGATGGTGCTGACGATGGATAGAAAAAAGGCTGGAGTCAGTGACAGATGGGACCACAGAAGGGGAAGGGAAATGGCAGCCCCACAGAAGGTCCTGGGTGCTCAGATGCCCCAGGTATTGCACCCTGGCCTGTCCTAGAGAGAAAAAAGACCCAGAGGGAGCCAGCCCCCCTACAGTGATCCCGTGGACAAGAACCTGGTTGGGAGTGGGGTGAAGGTTCCCTCTGGGCAAAGGGGAGCTGAAATCCCTCAGTGTCCTGGCATTTAAACAATGAAAGCTTCAAACCCTGCACGGGTGTGGGCTGAGGTGCATCAGCAGAAGGTTGGGCTGGACAGAGGTGGCAGGTTTGTATAATTTTTGGTGGTTCCCAGAATGGGACCAAGTCCTGTCCCACCCCACGTCTGTGTCAGGCTCTGGGAGGGAGTTTGGGTGTGGGAGGGAGAGGGGTTGCGCTCTGGGAAAGACTTTGTGTGCAGGGTCTGGGCGTAGTCAGAGGGTTGGGGTGCAGGAGTGGGTGTGGTGGGCAGGGTCGTGGAGGGAGTTTGGGTGCGGATATGGGGTTTGACTTGGAGCAGGGTGTGAGAGGTGCAGGAGAGGGTGAGGGGTGCAGCATTTACCTCGGGCATTTCACAAAAGCAATGCGCACCCCTCTCTGGAAGCAGCCTCTAAGCAGGAGGGCTGGGAGTGTCTCTGTGCACCGCTGCCAGAAGACTCCACCCCACAGCTCCCATTGCCACAGTAGGCAGAGTTGGCACTCGGGGAGACCCCCCCACACCTCAGGGGCTGCTGTGACGTGCCAGCTGCTTCTGGGGGTGGCGTGCCACACGGAGCGAGGGTGAGCAGGAAACTGCCTTAGCCCCCTTGTGCTGGTGGTGGTGGTGGCAGGGATCTCTGGGCCCTTTTAAATTGCCCATAGATGGCAGGCAGGACCAGAGGGGACACTCCCAAGGCCAAACATTGCTTTGCACAATGATAAATCTTGGAAGAGGACAGAAATGAAATGGCAGCAGAACCTAAGGAATGAAAAGCCTCCGAATTCTTGTGTGTGCACTGACTCCGAACAGAAACTGTAATTTGGCTCGCTTTGTGTCTGCGGCCGGTAAAATATCAAGGCAAAATCATTCCAGTGATTGTGACACTGGGTTTGAGGAGGCTTTTGTCTTATTAAAATATAACTAGCATGTTAGGTCCTGTCTTGTTCATGGATGGGAAGATGTTCTTTTTCAGGGATTTCAGACGAGAACTGGGGCACAACACCTGGTTTGTTTAGGCCCCAAAAATGGAGGCAGGAACCTCTTCTCTCCTGCTGGCCAAGAACCCCAGGTACCTAAAAGACAGGGACTCACATCCCTGAATGGGCTTTAAAAAAGTTAGGCCCCGACCATTTCTTGTTTCCGCAAACAAGACACTTTAGCAAACTTTAGAATTCCTTGGTGCTAAACACTGTGAAACTCCCCTTTCTCCTTCACACAGGGCTTTAATGCCCCTTATCTCACTCAGGTTCACAACTGCCCAGAGTTTGAGAACTGTCCCTGTTCCCATTGGACAGATGGGGAGGAGCCTGAGATACAGAGAAGGGAAGTGACCTATCCAAGGGCATACACAGGAAGGTGGTGGCAGAGCCAGAAAGAGAATCCACTGGTCCTGACTCCTGTTCTAAGGGACAAACCGTCCCCCTCTCCCCTAGAGGTAGGGATAGAGCCCAGGAATCGAGATGGTGGGGAAATTTCATTCAGACTAGACCGGTTTGTTTCTCAAAATCATAACAAGCGGGATGAAAGTTCTTTGCAAAAGTATTTTGTTGCAAAACAAAAGAATCTCCTGCTTGTCACAGTGTAATAAATTGTCTCATCACATGCAAAGAGGAGACACTTAAAGCTCGAACATTAGATCAGATGCTTCAGTCTGAGCTAAGTCGTTGCTGCTTTTACCAATTTCAAAAGAAAAAAAATAAATAAAATAGACTGATTCAGCTATTCTATTATGTGCTAATCTCCTCTGAGTAAACGTGATAGGACACCTCATATTATGCCCTACTCCTAGTGACACTCTCCAATGGATCCCCATCCTCCACCCACTGTGAGGTAGATAGGAGTAGATCATTATTATCCCTTCTTCAAAGATGAAGAAGCTCAGGCTTAAGAAGAGAATTGACTTGTCTCAGGTCACACAGCCAGTCAGGCTGGGCTGGGACGGCAGGGGGTGTGTGGGTGGGGGAGCACTGGTGGGCGGGGAGAGCCCAGAGCTGGGGCAGCACGGGGTGTGGAGGGGAGAGCCCAGGGCTGGGATGGCAGGGGGATGCGGTTGGGAGGAGGCCCAGAGTTGGAGTGCCAGGGGGTGCAGGTGGGGGGCGGAGCCCAGGGCTTGGGCAGCAGGGGAGTGTGGGGGGGGGCCCAGGGCTTGGGTGGGGGCAGCCAAAATTTGTCTTGCTTGGGGCTGCAAAAGACCTAGAGCCAGCCCTGCCTCCATGCACCGTGAGGTAGGTAGGAGCGGATCATTATTATCCCTACTTGAAAGAGGGAGAAGCTAAGGCTGAGAAAGGAGAATTGACTTGTCTTAGGTCACACAGCCAGTCAGAGGCAGAGTTGGGAATAGGCCCCCAGAGCCCTGATTTTCAAACTAACCATTGGATCTTGAATTTCAGACATTGAATGACCTGAATCAAGTGCTCTCAGATGAGCTCCAGACCAACAACAGTGACAGTAATTATTCAGCAAGTATTTGAGGAGAACTGCAATGTTAGAGAGAATCATGAACTGCTCAGAGATAATTAATGCCGAGAAGCAGCAAAACTCATCAAACACAGAACTGGTTCTGACTTATTTCCTTGGTCTTAAAAGAGAACAACAAGGAGCTGAGTCTCCTCCCTGTTAATAAGCCCCTGCTCAGCCAATCAGGGTAGAGACGGAGGACGGGAGGCTGAGGGTTCTCACCAGAGAACCCAAAGGGTGGCCCAGGTCACTGGTGGGGATCACTGCCCGAGCCCTAGTTCAGCCTCACATTTTTGGGTGGGGACCTTCCAGAGTGAGAGCTGCAGAGCACTGCCCCGCAAAACACACACACACACACACACCCTCCCTCTCCTGCTGTTGGGAGGGGAACAGGGGAAAGAAGAAAAGCAAGAGACGAAGAGAAAGGAGGGAGGGAGGGATGGAGGAAAAGGTGACACAAAAAGGACAAATCCTAATGTCCCCAGTGATTCTAAGGGACAAAATCCCAGGTGTGGAATAAAATTCTGCCTCCTTAAGCTCGTGTTTTCCATGCCTAGAATTCAACTGTCACCAGATGGATCAGACTGAACAGGTTTCTTACCATCTAAACAGGGACGTCTGTTTTCTAGTAAAATCACTAAAAGGGAAGGAGAAAACTCGAAAGAGGTTCCTCCTGGCGCTCACGTCCATGAACCTGAATACTCTCTCAGTCCTCAAAGAGAGACCTGGAGAAGGAGACTTGCTGAAGCAAAGCCACAGGGGTCTCTGAGGTTTCCCTGGTCCCTCGCCCCTGTCCTGCCTGGCTGATGTCAGCATCTCTCTGTGAGGTCACCACCTCCCCACCACCTTGGACCAATAGTCTGAGGTCCTGCAAAAGGCCTTTGTGATGTCACTGCCACACCCCTCCCTTCCTGTGCCAATGTCCTGCCCCTGGCCAGGCACTTTGGAGGTTTGAGCTACTCCCTGTGGATCACCCCACTCAAGGAGTGTTCGTTCTAGGAAGCAAGCCGGCTAGACAGGAAAACATCAGACGCTGCTCCCAATGCTACACTCAGTTTTTCAGAAATTAGTCGACTTTATGGCCAGAAGAGACCATTAGAGCATCTGATCTGACCCCCTGCATATCACAGACCTCCTGTATGACACAAGAGCTACTTTTGGGGCTTACACATTCCAGAAAGGCATCTAGTCTTCATTGAATGACATCAGGAGATGCTGAATCCACCACTTTCCTTGGTAGCTTGTTCCTGTGGTGAATCATCCTCACTGTTGATTATTTGGGGCTTAGCTGTAACATGAATTTGTCTCTTTTTACCTTCCAATCATTGGGTCTTGTTATGTCTTTCTCTGCTCGATTAAAGAGCCCTTTAACACCCAATCTTTTTTCTCCATTAAGGCACTTCAATACTTCAATGAAATCACCTTTCAATCTTCTTTTGAGAAGCTAAAAAGGTTGAGCTCTTTCACTAGAAGGCATTTTTCTCCAGCCCTCAGAACATTTGGTGGCTCTTTGCTCCTTCAGCTCCAATTTCACAAGATCTGTTTCAAATGAGGACACCAAAACTGGAGGCAGCATTCCAGTATCAGTCTCACTGACGCCGTGTCACCTCCTGTTACGTTATTGACATAATCTGTAACTGTATAGATCACTGTTGCAGCCACGGTTCTATATTTGCAACCAAAATTGTAGAAAGGTTGTTGTGTAAGGGGTCTATGGAGAGGTTTTGATTGGTTGATTATAATGATGCTATCTCTAGATGTGTATCATTTTTGTAGTTGACGTCATGAATATTGGCTCTTTGCTGTCCCTATTTCAAACTTGTGCTCTGCTTCCGGGGAACACCCCAGCCAGACAAGTTGGTGTCAGTTCTGCCTATCCTGCCTGATGGCCCATTAAGGACCTTCAGCTATACAATCGACCCATTGAGAGAAGGCAGATACGCCTTGTGACTCAGCAAGGTATGCAGGGACCTGCCTATGGACAGAACTCTAAGGTTTTTCTATGCCAAGTGCTGGATAGAGTGTCCTTGGGACAAAGAAAGCAAAGACCACATGGCAAGAGACTATAAAAGGCTGATGCCTCGTCTCCATCTTGTCTTCAATCCTGCTTCATACCTCTGGAGGGACATTGCTACAAACTGAATTTCTATACAAAGGACTGAATGACCCATCTCAGCTGTGGATGGACTCTAGAGACTTGATTTGAACCTGCAGTTTATTCCATCACTGCTACAAGCCTGAACCAAGAACTTTGCCATTACTGTATGTGAAGGGTTAAAATTCATGTGCATTTTGTATAACAACCTGGTCTATGGATTGTGCCAGCTCTTTTCCAGACCAAAGTCCAGAGTAGGGTCAAGGGACGAGAAGCCTAGCAAATAGTGACCAGCTAAAAGAAAGCTGGGTTAACAGAAAGCCTTGTTTGCTAAGATAGGCTTGATCAGCAAATTGCCAGGTGTTGGAGCTAAGAACTAAATCATTGTGTCTTATTCAGAGTTGCAGATTGAACAAAGAATCCCTGTTCCTATTGTGTCAGTCTCTTCTGTAGGGAGACGTTCTTCCCACAGATCCAACCTTGAGTTTATGAAAAGTTGGCACATGTCAGTATAAGATATGGCATCCTTTCACCTCCCTTCCCAAGGACCAATGCCTGCCTTCAGACACACAGAAAACAATTTTTATTGCCATATACTTTCACTGTTTCTTTGCTTTAACCCCTAGGAATTTACCTGTTGGACAATCAAAGGAGTTGCTCCATTCCTATGGACCCCAAATCAGAATTCAATATATATATTTTATACTAATAACATTTTATCAATGTGTTAATGAAATGTTAACTTACTAACTTGAGACCAAGGGTGGAGACATTATGTAACCTGTTAACCATTGGCTACTGTGCTATCTTGTCTTGCTGCAAAACCCTATCCCAGCGTTTGGTCCCCCTCCTGAGACCCCCCCTCCGGTAACTGCCTCCCTAGGACCCTGCCCCCTACCTGTCCCCCTGACTCTTATCCACACCCCTGCCCCCAGATAGACCCCCAGAACTCCCACTCCTATCCAACCGCTCCCTGCCCCCTGACAGGACCCCCCAGAACTCCCGACCCATCCAACTACCTCTGCTCCCTGCCTGCCCCAACTCTACTCCACCCCCCGACAGGCACCCCCCGAGCCCTCAACCCATCCAACCCCCCTGCTTCTTGTCCCATGAACTCCCCCTCCAGAGACCCCCAAACCCACTAATCACCTCCCCAACTATCCAACCCCACCACCTCCTGGCAGCTCTGTCCAGTGGCTGCTCCCACCCACACACTCAAAGTGGCAGAGGAGGTTTCCTCTCCTTCGGTGGGAAGGTTGCCTTGTGGTTAAGGCACAGGACTCAGGCTCAGGTGTTCTGGGTTTGAGTCTCTGCTCTGCCACAGACTCTCTGCTTAGCCTTGGGAAAGTCACTGCACCTCTTTGTGCCCTAGAGCCCACTTGCCAAATGGGGCCAATGCTGATCCTGCCTCCTGGGTTAAATCCATTCATGGCTGAGTGACGGTGGGGGAAATGGAGATCCCAACATGGGGAGATTGGGGCTGTATTTCTCCACAGCTGGAGAGTGAGAGCCAGCTCCACAGGGGGGATGGCAGCGTGAGGGGCTCAGGCCAGCTCCACACAGAGTGGTTGCAAGGCTGAAGCCCTGACCCTTTTGCCACTAAGGTGGGGCTGGGGCTCCGGAGCCAGGGACTTCAGCCCCACATCTTCTGCCAGGGTCCAGGGCTTCTCCTCCCTGCCCCAGGGTGGCTCCTCTCCCCCTTCACCATCCCCTAGTGTAGCTCCTGCTGGCATCTGGGCTTCTCCCCCCACCTCCCAACCCAGTCTGGCTTCTCCTCCTCTGCCCCAGCTTGGCGCTTCTCCACCCCAATGCAGCTCCTGCAGGGGCCCGTGGCTTCTCCTCCCCCACTCCAGCTCGCTTCCTCTCCTCTCCTCCCCCCCACCTCCTGCCGGTATCGGAGCTTCTCCTCCCCCCAGCCTCCCACTGCCCCCAGCCCCAGCCTAGCTGGGCTCCCTGGGGCACCCGATGTTGCTGTGGCCAGAGCCGAACCTGGCAGGCAGGGAGCAGTGGTTCACACAGATGCCAGGGCAGAGTCATCAGCCTGAGAGTTGGGGGGAAGCCCCAGGGAGCAGGGCGGGCTGTGCTGCTGCTGGACCCACACCCCCCGCCCACTCCGACCCCTGCGGTTGTTGGTGGGGGGACTCACTCAGCCCCCGCAGGAGCAGGGAGAGGGGAGCAGTTCAGCAGAGCCTGCCCAGCAAACAGCTGATGGCAGCTGCGCTCAGGCTGCCCCCAAGGAAAAGCTCAGCTGGACGTAGGTATCTGTGCCCCCATGAACCGCTAAGCCCTCCAGCGACCCCTCCAGCCTTGATATAGATATCTGTGCCCCCCACAACCCCCTAAGCCCCCCAGGGACCTGTACAGCCTGGAAGTTGTCATCTGTGCACTCCATAAACCTCCTAATCCCCCCGGGACCTGTCTAGTCTGCACGGAGGTATCTGTGACCTCCAGAAACCCCCTAAGCCCCCCAAGACCCCTACAGCCTGGACGTAGGTATCTCTGACCCACACGAACCCCCTGAGGACTCCTTCAGCCAGGATGTAGGTAGCTTTACCCCCACAACCCCCTAAGCCCCCCAAAGGACCCCTACAGGCTGGACATAGGTATCTGTTCCTCCCACCTCCTAAGCACCCCTGGGACCCCTATAGCCTGAAGTTATGTATCTGTGCCCCCTCATGATCCTCTAAGGCCCCCCAGGACCCCTACAGCCTGGACGTAGGTATCTGTGACCCCCACAAATGCACTAAACCCCCAGGGAGACCTCCAGTTTGGACGTAGGTATTTCTGCCCCCCAGAACCCTCAATCCCCTCGGGACCTCTACAGCCTGGACGTAGGTATCTGTGCCCGCTCCAACCCCTAAGCACCCCTGGGACCCCTATAGCCTGAAGTTAGGTATCTGTGCTCCCACAACCCCCCCAGCCACCCCTCTAGCCTGGACATAGGTATCTGTGCCACCCACGAACCCTATAAGCCCCCCAGGGACCTCTCCAGCCTGGACGTAGGTATTTGCCCCCCCCCACAAACCATCTAAGCCTCCCCAGCGACCCCTAAAGATTGGAGATAGTTATCTCTGCCCTCCACAAACCCTTAAGGCCAACAGGGACCCCTACAGCCTGGAGATAGGTATTTGTGCACCCCAGAAACTCCCTAATCCTTCTCAGGACATCTCCAACCTGGACATAGGTATCTGAGCTCCCCACGAACCCCCTAATCCCCCACGGGACCCTGACAGTCTGGATGTAGGGTTAAGTGCGACCACAGCCGATCTATGCGCCCCAGGAACATCTACAGCCAGGACGTTGGTATCCGTGCCCCCCATAAACCCCTAATCGCCACGGGAACACCTACAGCCTGGACGTATGTATCTGTGCCCCCCACAAACCCGTAAAGCTCCCCAGGGTCCTTTACAGCCAGGACGTTGGTATCTGTGCCCCTGATAAATCTCCTAAGCCCTCCAGGACCCCTCCAGTCTGCATGTAGGTATCTGTGACCCCCAGAAACCCCCTAACGCCCCAGGAACCCCTACAGCCTGGACATAGGTATCTGTGCTCCCACAATGCCCCAAAACTCCCCAGCGACCTCTTCAACCTGGACGTACCTATCTGTGACTCCCACGAACCTCCTAAGCTCCCAGGGATCCCTACAGCCTGGACACAGGTGTTTCAGCAACCCACAAACCCCCTACGCTCCTCGGGACACATCCAGCCTGGATGTATCTGAGCCCCCAGTGAACCGCCTAATCTCCCCAGGACACCGACAGCCTGGACCTAGGTATCTGTGACCCCCACAAACCCCCTACACCCCACAGGACCCCTCCAGCCTTGATATAGGTATCTGTACCCCCACAGCGACCCTGAGACTCCTACAGCCTGGACGTAGGTATCTGTGATGCTACGAACCCCCTTAAGCCCCCCGGAATGCGTCCAGCCTGGACGTAGCTATCTGTACCTCCCATGACCCCTAAGCCCCCAGGGATCTCTACAGCCTCTACGTAGGTGTGATGCTCTGTGCATTACCCGCATGGCCACACGGTGTCACTGTTGCTCCATGCGGGAAATGCTCTGGGCATTACTGTGATGGAGTAGGGACTGTCTGTGCGGGGGATGGGAGAGCAGGGGGTGACTTTAGGTGAGGGACAAGACCTAAGCCTGTAACTCGAGCTAGGCAGTGGGGAGGGGGTCAGCACCTTTGCCCGGGAAGCTGGACACAGGAAGGGGCCAGCTGGATGGAGTTAGTTCAGTTTTGGTTTGGAGCTGGGTAGTTGGAATTCAGGGAATCCCAAACTGGGAACTAAGCTTCCTGAACCCCCAGAAGGACTCGATTGAGGGGCCCTGGTTGTGCCCAAAAGCTCTGCTGTATCTTTTGTTCCTGTTGGCCAAAAAAAGTTCTGTTTTACTGGCTGGCTGAGTCACTGTGTGTCCCAGGAAAAGGGGTGCAGGGCCGGATTCCACCACACTCTGTGACACCCCCTCAGCTCCTCCAGGACCCCTGTAGCCTGGACGTAGGTATCTGTGCCCCCCACCAAACCCCTGAGCCCCCCAGGGAGCCCTACAGCCTGGATGTAGGTGGAACCCTTCTGCCAGACTGAATTGATAGCAGTAAGGACTGGGTTCAATACATAGGGATCCCTTCCCTACAACGTAATGCAAACCAGCTCGAGCCCTCACCCAGTGACATGGGAAAATTTTACATACGCACCCCTAGGTGCCTCAAAGAGACAATACTTCCCCTCTCGCAAGCACAGAGTCTGGGTGTAGCAGAAAATGTTTAATAACATGAGATAGACAACATAGCATTAAATTGGGAAAACACCTCAACTAGGCCGTGTCCTTTTCCCTGGGCTCATGAGTCCAGCAATCCCCAAATCACCCCAGAACTCCAAAGTCCAATACCTCAAATGTTTCAAGAGTCCAGCAACCCCAAAATCATCCACAGTCCCGCAGCCCCAGAGTTGAAGAGTCTATCTGCAGGGCTTTTCCCCCTGCTAGCCTGGGTAGAAAGGGGCACTTTAATGGTCCACTGCCGACTGCCCCGCCTCTCCATGGGATTCTGCTTCTGCCTTCCCCACAAACTGCCCACCTCAGTCCACCAGCTGCTCTGCTCCTCCAGCCGACCTGTGATCTGCTCCAGCTGTCCCCAAAAAGTGTTCTGCTCACCTCACTCCATAGATCACTGCAACCATCCCACAAACTACTTCTCTACATCAGTTATTCTGCTCCACAATATATCATCAGACTTCTCCCCTAGCTGGCACAGCTTTTTAGCAATTTCAGGTCAGGAACCTGGAACTTCAATTCTTAAGAAATTCATCGCTCCTATTCAACTGTTAAGAGACAAAAAAAAAAAGTGTAATGAGTGTTTCTGGGTCATCCAAGGAGCCCACTCCCTTGTCTAGCGAGTGCCACTCAATTGATGGTGAGAATCCCTGTCTCAAAGCAGTTTCACAGTTCCTCATCCACACACTCAGGGTGACAACACTCCATATCTCACGCCCCAACAAAAAATAAACTGGGGATACCACAGCTGCCAAAGCAACCATCCCAGGCTGATGTGGCCGTGTCAGGCAGGGTGGGTGTGTCTATGCAAACACAATCAGCCCCTGAAATTCTTTTCCATACTCACCATAATTCACCACCAGATGTCAGGGTAGAGTTCATCCTACTTCGGCTTACATAGGTATCTGTGACCCCCACAGCCCCCAATCCCACTGGGACCTATCTAGTCTGGATAAAGGTATCTGTGCTCCCCACAAACCTCTAAGCCCCCCAGGGTACCCACAAGCCCAGATGTAGGCGTCTGTACGCCCCACAAACCCCCTAAGACCCACAGGACCCCTCCAGCCTGTAGGTAGGTATCTGTGACGCCCAGAGCCCCTCAAAGACCCTCGGGACCCCTACAGCATGGATGTTTGTATCTGCGACCCCCACAAACCACCTAAGCTACTCAGGGCCCCCTACAATCGGGACATAGGTATCTGTTCCACCCCAACGCACCTAATCCCCCACGGGACCCCTCCAGCCTAGACGTAGGTATCTCTGACCCCATGAATCCCCTAAGCCATGACAGGACCCCTCCAGCATGGACATAGGTATCTGTGCCCCCACAACCCCCCTAAGCCCCCCGGAACCTCTCCAGCCTAGACGCAGGTATCTGTGCCCAACACGAACCCCTTAAGGCCCCCAGGACCCCTCTTGCCTGGATGAAGGTATCTGTGCCTCCCACAAAACCCTAAGCCCCCCCAAGATCCCTATAGCCTGGACGTAGGTATCTGTGCACCCTCACGAACCCACTGATCCTCCCAGCAACCCCTAAAGCATGGACGTAGGTATCTGTACCCCCAAATGCCCCAAAGCAACTCTGGGACCCCTACAGCCTCGAAATAGGTATCTGTGCCCCTCCACAACTCCCTAATACCCCCAGAACACCTCCAGCCTGGATGTAGATAATTGTGACCTCCAGGAACCTCCTAAGCCCTCCCCAGGACCTCTCCAGCCTGGACTTAGTTATCTCTGCCCGCCACAAATGTCCTAAGACACATAGGGCCCCCACCAGCCTGGCTGTAGATATGTGCATGCCACACAAACCCTCTAAGCTCCCCAGGTCCCCCTCCAACTGGGACGTAGGTATCTGCACAACTACAACCCCTTAAGTACCCCAGGAACCCCTCCAGACCATACGTAGGTTTCTGTGCCCCTCACCAACTCCCTAAATCCTCAGGGACCATTACAGCCTGGACGTCTGTATCTGTGTTCACCACAACCCCCTAAGCCATCCAGGGACCTCTCCAGCCCAGACATAGATATTTGTGTCCCTCATGAAGCCCCTAATCCCCACCAGAACGCCTCCAGCCTAGGCGTAGCTACCTGTGCCCCCCACGACCCCTAAGCCCCCCAGAGATCTCTACAACCTCTACATAGGCGTGATGCTTTGTGCATTACCCTGCGTGGCCACATGCTGTCACTGTTGCTCCATGCAGCTAATGCTCTGGGCATTACCCCGCGTGGCCACACGGTGTCACTGTTGCTCCATGCGGGAAATGCTCTGGGCATTACTGTGATGGAGTAGGGACTGTCTGTGTGGGGGATGGGAGAGCAGGGGGTGACTTTAGGACCGGACACGTGCTCAGCCTGTAACCTGAGCTAGGCAGGGGGGAGGGGGTCAGCACCTTTGCCCGGGAAGCTGGACGCAGGAAGGGGCCGGCTGGAGGTTGCTGGGTTAGTTCAGTTTCGGTTTTGGTCTGGGTGGTTGGAATTCAGGGAATCCCATACTGGGAACTAAGTTTCCTCAACCCCCAGAAGGACTCGATTGCGGGATCCTGCTTGTGCCTCCAATCTCTGCTGTATCCTTCACTCCTGCTGTCCAATAAACCTTCTGTTTTAATGGCTGGCTGACAGTCACTGTGTGTCCCAGGAAGAGAGGTGCAAGGCTGGACTCCCCCACACTCCGTGACAGACCCTAAGCCCCTCCAGGACCCTGCAGCCTGGACATAGGTATCTGTGCCCCCCACCAAACACCTAAGCCCCCAGGGACCTATACAGCCAGGACATTGGTATCTGTACCCCATATAGACTCCATAAGCCCCCCAGGACACTCCAGTGTGCACGTAGGTATATGCGCCCCTCAGAAACCCCTTAACCTCCCAGGAACCCTACAGCCTGGATGTAGGTATTTGTACCCCCACAACTCCACTAATGCCCCCCCCGGACATCTACAATCTGGACGTAGATATCTGTGCCCCTCATGAAACCTCTAATCCCCCCTGGGATCAATACAGCCTGGACATACGTATCTGTGCCTACCCAAACCCCTAAAACCCCCTGGTGCCCCTATAGCCTGGACATAGGTATCTTGGGCCCCCACAAATCCCCTAAGACTCCCAGGATGCCTCCAGCCTGGACATAGGTATCTATGCCCCCCACTAACTCCCTAAGCCCCCCTGGTACAACTACAGCCTGGATGTAGGAATATGTGCCCCCCACGAACCTCCTATGCCCCCTTGGGACCCTTAAAGCCTGGAGATTGGTATCTGTGTCCCCCCCCAAAACTCTCTAATCCCCCAGGGACCCCTACGGCCTGGACATAGGTATCTGTGCACCCCAAGGCCCCTAGGATCCCTCGGACCCCTACAGCCTGGATGTAGGTGTGACGGTGCTGCCCGTGGGAGCCAGCTGAAGTCACTCAATCAGGGTGAACTGCAAACAAAACAGGGCAGACAAATCCCAAACGCTGCTGGTGATTTCAATACTTAGATTTACCAAGCCAGCACAGAACAGCTTCTGTAGTACCTCACTGGTTACTTAGAAGTTTAACCCACACAGTTCCCTTAAAGTACCCAGCCTCAGGCCTCCGTCCAGACACACCTGTCAAATATGATGATGATTCCTGAAAATCTTACTTCATCATATAAAAGAAAAGGTTCTTCCGATCCGAAAGGATCAGCCACATAACCAGGTTAAATTATAACTTAGATCTTACCCAAAATACATGCTATAGCCAATTCTTATTAACTAAGCTAAAATGTATTAGAAAAGAAAAAAGAGAGAGTGTGGGGCCATTCTCCCTGTGTCTTCTGCTATTCGTGCTGGGGAGACTGGCCGGCACTAGGGGCGGGGCCCCCCAATAGTCACCCAGGTCTCCAGGGGGTCAAAGGGCACCGTGTGGCAGTGCAAAGGTGCTCACTGTTCTCCCCTGCCCCAATGCTCCTCCATGGGGCCATAGAGGGTTGGGGGGGAGTGAGGAGCAATACTATGTGCTCCATGTGTCCTGGTCACTTTCCGTACCTGGGCTGTGCTGTGAGGGGAGCATCAGAAGCTGCTGCTCTCTGCCCTCCCCTTATGCAGCCCAGCTGAGGAAAGTGACCTGGATGCAGGGAGCTCAGATGATGTCACTTCTCCCCCTCCCTGCCCCCACAGCCCCTAGGGGTACCCAGAGGAGCAGCATCCCAGGGAGGAGCAATGCTAGCTGCTCCATGCACACAGGTCACTGTCCGCATGTGGGTTCAGGAGAGGGGCAGTGGCTGGGGGCACAGGAGGGGGCACAGGGGTTAGGGGTGAAGGGGGTGCAGGATAGGGGCATGGGTTGGGGGCACAGGAGGGAGTGCAGGGTTTAGGGGCGAAGGGTGTGGAGGAGAGGGCAGAGGTTGGGGGCACAGTAGGGGGTGCAGGGGAAGGGCAGTGGCTGGGAGCACAGGATGGGGTGCAGGGGTTAGGGGTGAAAGGGGTGCAGGAGAAGGTCATTGGCTGGTGGCACAGGAGGGGGTGCAGGGGTTAGGGGTGAAGGGGGTGCGGGAGAGGGGCATGGGTTGGGGGCACAGGAGGGAGTGCAGGGTTTAGGGGCGAAGGGTGTGCAGGAGAGGGGCAGAGGTTGGGGGCACAGTAGGGGGTGCAGGGGAAGGGCAGTGGCTGGGAGCACAGGATGGGGTGCAGGGGTTAGGGGTGAAAGGGGTGCAGCAGAAGGTCATTGGCTGGTGGCACAGGAGGGGGTGCAGGGGTTAGGGGTGAAGGGGATGCGGGAGAGGGGCAGTGGCTGGTGGCACAGGAAGGGGGTGCAGGGGTTGGGGTGAAGGGGGTGCAGGAGAGGGGCAGTGGCTGGTGGCACAGGAAGGGGTGCAGGGGTTAGGGGTGAAGGGGGTGCAGGAGGGAACAGTGGCTGGTGGCACAGGAAGGGGTGCGGGGGTTAGGGGTGAAGGGGGTGCAGGAGATGGCAGTGGCTGGTGGCACAGGAGGTGGTGCAGGGGTTAGGGGTGAAAGGGGTGCAAGAGGGGGCAGTGGCTGGTGGCACAGGAGGGGAGTGTGGGAGTTAAGGGCAAAGGGGACACAGTGTAGGGTTTAGGGCACAGGAGGCAGCAGGATTTGGGGTGAAGGAGGCGCAAGGTTTGGGAGTGCAGGAGCTAGGGGGTAAAGGGAGAGGGGGATCGTCCAGGGGTGATGGGGAAGTGCCAAAGTCTAAGTTTTACCCAGGGCACCATTTCCCCTAACGCTGGTCCTTGGTAACATTTCTTTCTGGGAAGGGGAGGGGAGAGAGATGAGGCGTTTTCTCTCTGTTTCTTTCCTCTCCATTTTCTGCTCCTTCCTTCAATTCCAGAAACCTCCCTTGTGTTTCAGACTGTGCAGTGACGCCCTCCCGACCCCAGGACTCTGGAGCCTTTGGAGCAGAAAGATCCCAGGGGCTGAGGGTGAATCCAGGAGTGAGTAGCTGGCAGGAAGGAGTCCTAGCAGTTCTTCTGGGAACACAGGTGAGGAATGACTCCCCCTTCCCTAGAATCTCCCCATGGGAACAGGGAGGGTTGTGTGATAAATTCCTGTAACTCTTCTGCCCCTCTGAGTTGGCAGAAACAAGGGCTGGGTTCAGTATCTGGGAGTTCCGCTTCAATAAAACAATACAAAACTGGCTCGAGCCCCCACCCAGTGACCTGGGACATTTACACATCACCCCCCTGGGTGCCTCTAGGAGGCAATACTTCCCCTCTTGCAAGCAGGGAGTCTGAGCCGCTCCACTCCACCAGCCATTCCATGAACCACTCCAGTGGTCCCTGCAAACTGCTCTGCTGGGGCAGCAAAGAGCCACCAAATGTTCTGAGGGCTGGAGAAAAATGCCTTCTAGTGAGTAGTGAAAGAGCTCGACCTGTTTAGCTTATCAAAAGAAGATTGAAAGGTGACTTCACTGAAGTGTTGAAGTGCCTTCAGGGAGAGAAAAGACTGGGTATTAAAGGGCTCTTTAATCGAGCAGAGAAAGGCATAACAAGACCAAAAAGTGAAAAGAGAAATTCATATTACAAATAGGGTGCAAAAATTCAGCAGTGAGGATGATTCACCACAGGAACAAGCTACCAAGGAAAGTGGTGGATTCGCCATCTCCTGATGTCATTTAATGAAGACTCGATGCCTTTCTGGAATGTTTTTGCCCCCGAAGTAGCTCTTGTGTCATACAGGAGGCCTGTGATATGCAGGGGGTCAGATTAGATGCTCTAATGGTCTCTTCCGGCCATAAAGTTGACTAATTTCTGAAAAACTGAGTGTAGCATTGGGAGCAGCGTCTGATGTTTTCCTGTCTAGTCGGCTTGCTGCCTTGAACTAACACTCCTTGGATGGGGTGATCCACAGGGAGTAGCACAAACCTCCAAAGTGCCTGGCCAGGGGCAGGACATTGGCATAGCAAGGGAGGGGTGTGGCAGTGACATCACAAAGGCCTTTTGCAGGACCTCAGACTATTGGTCCAAGGTGGTGGGGAGGTGGTGACCTCACAGAGAGATGCTGACATCAGCCAGGCAGGACAGGGGTGAGGGGCAGGGAAACCTCAGAGACCCTTGGGGCTTTGCTTCAGCAAGTCTCCTTCTCCAGGTCTCTCTTTGAGGACTGAGAGAGTATTTGAGTTCACGGACGTGAGCGCCAGGAGGAACCTCTTTCGAGTTTTCTCCTTTCCTTTTAGTGATTTTACTAGAAAACAGCCGTCCCTGTTTAGAAGGTAAGAGCCTCCTCGAAGGAAGGGGTATCATGGGGGTGTCACAGTTCAGATGCCAATGCCCCACCGCCCCCACTGTAAGGAAGCTCCTGCCACCTGCTCTGTGTTTGCAGGGCGGGAGAGAGCAGCATCCACGGCAGAGATTTGCTCCTGGCTGCCGGAGCAGAGCAGCAGGCTTAGCTGTCCGAACTTCCTAGAGCTATGAAAGGAGAGGGCCCCATGGCTCTGTAGCAGAATGCAGGGCAGGCGAGTTCACGGCGGGCATTATGGGATACTGGAGGAGGTCAGTTATGGTTATATAATGAACGGCAGCATCTACACTGGCACTCTGTCCCTTTAAGTTTGCTGCAAAAAGCTCTAGGCCTCTCATTGAAGTGGTTTTATTTTGTCACCAAAACAGGGCAGTTTTGTCACCAGATGTGGCATTGCAGTGTGTACACCAGCCACAAGTTGCTGACCGAAGGGGAGTTGTGAGTTTTTCACAGACCTGAGCAATATAATTCTGCTGAAATAATTTTGTAGTGCAGACCTGGCCAAAGATTTACACACACACACACACAGCTTGAAGGAAAACCTCATCTGCTTCTCCGCTTTGCAGAATCCAAACACAAGCAAAGCTTGTCAGGTCCTGGTGGAGATGGCAGAGAGTCAGGTGTGGTCAGACAGTGTGTTTTAGCCACATGCAGGCACCATGGCTTAGCTGGCTAAAGCACTTGCCTTGTAAGCAGGAGATCCTGGGTTCAGGTCACTAGGGGAGTGGCTTTTGGGGTACATGGTATTGGCTACTGTCAGAAGACAAGATTCAGAGCTAGATGGGCCTTCGGCCTAGCCCAGTGTGGTTTTTCTTATGGTTTAAATTATGCTCAGAGCCACTGATAATAGAGTTACTGAAAGTTTGGGAGATAAGAGCTGATAGGACAGTGGTCCAGTCCCCTCGCAGATGACCCCCTCCCTCTGAGACAGGGGCAGGTCTGAGCTCTCGCACCAAATGCTCATTGTGGCTGCCAGAATCTGTGGGCAGCTCATTTAATTTGCATTGAGGGTTGAGTCCTGCTTTGTGCCCAGTGTCTGAGAATGAAAATCCTAAACCGCCCTTTGAAACAACAAAAGCAGCAGGACGTGTTATTGTCCCTGCCCCAAAGCAGACAGAACAATGGAGAAATGCCTCTGAGTCCACGGTAATACTCCACTGCCATTTTACCTTTTTTGCTTGCTAAACTCCCTCCCAACCTTGTGGGGTCCCAGACCCCGGTATTGAGCCTGAGCTGAGATGTCTACACTGCAAATTTACCACCCCACGGCCCAAGCCCCAGGAGCCGGCGCTGGCATGGGGCAGCCCTGGATGTTTCATTGCAGTGTGGACATAGCCTAGCATTATGTCCACATTGCCATTAGCACACCCAAGTCACTATTCTCAAACCCTGGGTCAGCTGATTCAGGCTTGTGGGGCTCATGCTGCAGGGTAATAAAATTACAGTGTAGACACTTGGGCTTGAGCCCAGCCTCTGAGACCCCACAAGGGGTGAGGGTCTCCGAGCCTGGGCTCCAGTCTGAGCCCAAATGTCTACACTGCAGTTTTTAGCCTCACAACCTGAGCCCCAGGAGCCCAAATCAGATCATCCAGGCCAGCCAGGCCACAGGGATTTTATCTCAGTATAGCTGCACTCTCAGGGTACGTCTACATTGCAATGCAAGCCCAGGGTTAGCAGAAGTCATGTCAGCAGCCCCAACACATAAACCTAAACCATGAGGAAAAGACCCACCCACAAATAAGCTGGGCAGTGTCCTTCTCCCTAAGGTTCGTAAGTCCAGCAACCAAAAGTCATTTAACATGAGCCATCTCCTCTCTGCACCCCACTCACAGCTGTTGTCCTTACTCAGTGCAAGCCCAGAGGTGCCTCTGTAGAGTTCATCTGCCATCCTGGGTGGAAAAGGGGGAAAATAAGAAGGCACCGTACTCACTATGTTGTCTAGGGACTCACTCACCCCTCCACAGCCACCCTGTCCTAAAGTTAGTCTAACACATAAATTTTAGCATGAGGACTCAGGCCCCAGCCCACTTGGCTTTGGAACCAATGTCCCCTGCCTAGCAAGTGCTATTGAATTGAGGGTGAGTCCCTCCATCGGGGTCTGCCAAGCACAGTTCTGCTGCCCTCGATTCACATAACAAGGACAACAACCCTTTATTTCTCCTGTCCCAATAACAAGGAGACTGGGAATCCAACACCAGCCAAAAGTGATCATTTTGGCAAGCAACCCAACATATTTCCAACATACTGTAAAATCCACATGAAGACTCATACACGAAACCTTGCAAGAAAATCTTCCTGAGGGGGTCTGAAGCACCTGCTGCTGGGGGGAAGGAGGGAGCTGTGGGTTGAGATTGAGGGGCACTGGGAATAGGAGGGGGCTGTGGGTTGGGACAGCGGAGAAGGGTGAAGAGGAGCAGGCTCTGGTTGGGCGTGAGGAGCAGTGAGCATAGGAGGGACTGAGGGTTGGGACTGAGGGGCACTGGGCAAAGAGGGGACATGGGTTTAGGCTGAAGAGTATCCTCATTTGGGGATCCAGCAGAACAGGGGAAGGCAGCAGGTGATTCTAATTCCATAGGGATATTTTGTGTGTGTGCGTGCAGGGGAGGAACATGCTATATGCCCAGAGGCCTTTATTCCTCCAGCCTGCAAGGACAGAGGGGCTGTCAGGAAGTTGCCCCTTCAATCCCCCACACACAAAGGCCCTTCTTAGAAAAGGCAAAATCCTGAAGAGAAAAAACATCAAAGACGACTCCAGAAAGACAGATTTTTAAGATATAATGAGTAGTTTATTACCTGACCAGGGACTTGAACCCTCAAATTAAAAGTCTGATGTTTTACCAACTGAGCTAGTCAGACTCACAAACAAATACAGCAAGTTGGTGCAGAGGAGAAACTAGTCAAGGAAACAAAAGCAGGAAACAATAGGGGAAACCTGCTGCTCTCTCTGGCCTGGTCAACACTACAAGTTTATGTCCAATTTAGCAGCATTAAATCACATTAACCCTGCATCCATCCACATAACGAAGCCCTTTATATTGATATAAAGGGCTCTTAATACCGGTATCTGTACTCCTCCTTGATGACGAGTAGTGCTGAAATCAGTATTGCCATGTCAGATTACGGTTAGTGTGGCTGTAATTTGATGGTATTGGTCTCTGGGCACTATCCCACAGTGCACCATTGTGACTGCTCTGGACAGCAATCTGAACTCAGATGCACTGGCCAGGTAGATAGGAAAAGCTCCGTGAACTTTTGAATTTCATTTCCTGTTTGCCCAGTGTGGAGTGCTGATCAGCACAGGTGACTATGCAGTCCCAGAATCAAAAAAGAGCTCCAGCATGGACCGTTCGGGAAAAACTGAAGCTGATCTCTGTATGGGGAGATGAATCTGTTTTATCAGAACTCCGTTCCAAAAGACGAAATACCAAAACATTTGAAAAAATCTCCAAGGCTACGATGGACAGAGGCCACAATCGGGACTCAACGCAGTGCTGAAACTTAAGGAACTGAGACAAGCGTACCAGAAAGTCAAAGAATGAAATGGATGCTCATGGAGGGAGGGGCGACTGAGGATTGTAGCTATCCCACAGTTCCCGCACTCTCCAAAAACCATTTGAATTCTTGGCTGAGTTCCCAAAGCCTGAAGGGTCAAAAACATTGTCGCGGGTTGTTCAGAGTATATGTCGTTCCCCCGCCTCCTGCCCCCATGAAAGCAAAGGGAAAAAAATCCTCTCTCACCTTTTTTCAATGTCACTGTATGTCTACTGGATGCTGCTGGCAGATGTGGTGCTGCAGCACTACACAGCAGCATCCCCTTCCCTTCCCTTGCAGACGGCAGGCAGTGCAGTAGGACAGGTATCCATCATCGTCGTCCCGTGAGTGCTCCTGACTGGCCTCGGTGAGGTCGGCCGGGGGTGCCTGGACAAAAATGGGAATGACTCCCAGGTTCATTCTCTTCTTTAAGCTTTGTCTAATGGAGATTCAGTCCTGCCTGGAATATCATAGCAGCTGGAGGCTGCGCTCCCCTCCCCCCTTTGATCCCTGCTTGCAGAAGCAATAATGTCAGTGTTGTTTCAAATTCCTGCATTCTTTATTACTTCATCACACAAATGAGAGGATAACTGCCATGGTAGCCCAGGAGGGGTAGGGGAGGAGGGAAGCAATGGGTAGGGTTGTTGCAGGAGCACCCCCTAGAATGGCATGCAGCTCATCATTTCTGCGGGATCTCTAGGGCTCTGACCCGGAGCGGCCGTTTTCCCCTCTGGTTCTTTAGTAGGCTTGCCTGATAGTCTAGGCAGAACTGACTCTCCATTAGACAAAACTTAAAGAAGAGAATGACCTGGGGAGTCATTCCTATTTTTGTCTGTAAGCCCGTGGCCGACCCCACCGAGGCCAGCCAGGAGCACCCATGACAGCAGCAGATGGTACAGTATAACTGGTAACTGTCATTGTCAACTTGCAAAGCAGCAGACGGTACAGTAGGGCTGGTAACCATCTTTGCTAACTTGCAAAAAGCAAGGGGATGCTGCTGTGTAGCACTGCAGTACCACGTCTGTCAGCACCATAAAGACATACAGTAACAGTGAAAAAAGGCTGAACGGGCTCCATGGTTGCTGTGCTATGGCGTCTGCCCAGGCAATCCAGGGAAAAGGGCGCAAAATGATTGTCTGCCGTTGTTTTCATGGAGGGAGGATTGAGTGATGACATTTACCAAGACTCACTCATGACACTGTTTTTGCCCCATCAGGCATTGAGATCTCAACCCAGAATTCCAATGGGCAGGGGAGACTGCGGGAACTATGGGACAGTTACCCACAGTGCAACGCTCTGGAAATTGATGCTAGCCTTGGTACATGGACGCACACCGCCGAATTAATGTGCTTAGTGTGGGCCTGTGTCCTCGACTTTATACAATCTGTTTCCAAAAACTAGTATCTGTAAAATTGGAATAATCCTGTAGTGTAGACATAGCCTGTGATTAACAACTTTGGTGGCTAATTGAAAGGCTGATGGTTCAAACCCAAGTGAAGATGGAGGTGTTCCTTTTTTAGTGATGAGAATCCAGTATTTTTTATCAGGCAGAAAATCTCCTCAGTGCTGGTCTAGCCTCATTTGACAAGCATAAGTGGCATGTAGGAGAAGAACTTTTGCTAGATGTATTGGTGGTATAGTGGTGAGCATAGCTCTCTTCCAAGCACTTGACCTGGGTTCAATTCCCAGCCAATGCAGTGATGTGAGGTTTTCTCCTCTGGGAATTGGTTTAATTTCAGTCACATTGTATCAGTTTAGTGATGGAATGAGAAAATCAGTGTCCCAAATCCTAGCAGGTCATTAAACACCCAGTGGAGGAAGAAAGGGGTGGGACTATACAATGAGCTGTTGGAGTCATCCTGGTATTACAATGTTTGGTTTATTTCTTAAAAAAATTCCCTTTACTTCCCTCTCCCTTTTAGACTCAGAGCGTTTAAGGTCAGAAGGGACCAGTGTGATTATCTAGTCCGGCCTGCTGCACCTTGCAGGCCAAAAGACCCCACCAACCCACTCCTGTAAGAGACCCTGGAGGGGAGGCAGCTCTGTGCACTGCGCCTACCCCAGGCAGTGCATGGAGGCCCTCTGCTCCCCTCTCCCCATGGGTGTGCAGAGATGTACCAGCAGCACTGAGGTGGGTCCCTGCCCACTCTGCCTCCGTCCCTCCGTGACACTCCCAGAAGAGGCCGGCATGTCCCAGCATCCCTTGGGGCAGGGGGAGTGTCTCCATGTGCTGCCTCTGCCCCGAGTACCAACTCCACAGCTCCCATTGGCCAGGAACTGCAGCCAATGGGAGCTCTGGGGGCAGCGCCTGCAGGCAGCGGCACATGGAGACCCTCCCTGGCCCCGCCCACCTAGGAGCTGCTGCCGCAGGGTTGTGTGTATCGGTCACTTTGGGAGATGCAGTGCGCGGGGTAAGTGCCACCCCTCCTGCACCCCAACCCCCTCCCCCAGCACAGAGCCCGCACCCCACACCCAAATCTCCTCCCAGAGCTTTTCTTGTTTTCCTTTCACCCAGAACCATCCTTCCTCTCCTGGGCTGCAAGTAGCCACCCCTGGGAAGCCAAGAGGCAGGCACAGGATTCTGCCTCCCACCAGCCAACCGTGCCACCCCAGGCTTTGCAGAACAAATGGTGGTGCTCTACTAACCCCACTTAGCCGCACTGAGGCGCTTAGCTTCTGCCCTGCCTTCCTCAGTTCGACTTTCCTCTTTTGCCCCATTCCTGCCTCACTTCCTCCTTTGGAAAATCACGCAGAGGAGGTCAGCAGGAAGAGCTGGCCGCCATAGGCCAACCTCCCAGGGAAAAGGAGACCAAGCCACAAGGCTTCAAAAGGTGACTGGCCCAGATCTTCTAGCTTTCCCCTGCTGATGCTAAGGCTTTTTCTCAGCTCATTCACCACCCTCTGTCATGCAGAGGTTGGGGTTACTGCAGGTTTTACCTGTAATTGGGCCAACTAGTAAGTGTAGGGAGGACTAATGACCCACCAGAGTTTGGCAGGAAGCAGTGCATTTATTATATTGATAGATAGCTAAGTTCAAAAGAAGGGGGATGGGGTGTCACACTCACATACTCACGCTCCCAGGACTGGTTCGGCACTGGAGATGTCAGGATTCTGCAAGGTAAGTGTCCCACAGCGCAGTGATGGACGGTGTGATGAAAATAAGTCTTCCTGAGGCACAATGAAATGCAACGTGGCGAACCACTGGCCAGGAGGTCCGGGCGAAGGGCATTCACTGGAGGTACAAGCTTTTGAGTGACTCCTGAGCACAGGGCCCCTTCCCCTTTTAAGGGCCTGCGCCTCATGGCCTGCAACTAGAGATGACTTGGCTGCATCTGGTTGGTCACACTGCACCTTGGGCAGTGTCCATGCTCTGGGGGTGTGAGTGCTGCCTAATTAGAGTCCCAGACACCTTGTCTACCTGGGAGCTCTTCTGCTCGTCAACCAGCCCCTTCATCCCACAAGCATTCCAGGAGGGAGCGGGAGGGGGAAAGCCACTTCACAGGCATTCAGAGAGGGAGAGGAGACAAAAGTGGGAGGGAGGGGAAGTATAACAGACCTTTTGAGCACAGAAATCACTGCTGCTCCTACAACAGCAGGGACAGGCAAGTAGAAGCTGGGAAAATTAAGCCATCATATTTCTGCCTGGTTTTGAACCAGGGACCTTTTGCGTGTAAGGCAAATGTGATAACCACTACACTACAGAAACTCTGTCAGAGGGCTTTGCCCCTCTCTTCATAAGAACATAAGGGTGGCCATATTGGGTCAGACCAAAAGTCCATCCAGCCCAGTATCCTGTCTGCCAACAGCAACCAATGCCAGGTGCCCCAGAGGGAGTGAACCTAACAGGCAATGATCAAGTGATCTCTCTCCTGCCATCCATCTCCACCCTCTGACAAACAGAGGCTAGGGATACCATTCCTTAAACGTCCTAGCTAATAGCCATTCATGGACTTAATCTCCATTAATTTATATGCAAAAGGAACAGGAGTACTTGTGGAACCTTAGTGACTAACAAATTTATTTGAGTGTAAGCTCTCCTGGGATAAAACCCACTTCATCAGATGCATGCAGTAGAAAATACAGTAGGAGGATAGATATATAGATATATACACACACACACACACACAGAGAACATGAAAAAATGGGTATTGCCATACACAGTATAACAAGAGTGATCAGTTAAGGTGAGCTATTATCAGCAGGAGAAAAAATCTTGTGTAGTGATAATCGGATGGCCCATTTCCAACAGTTTTCAGGAAGGTGTGAGTAACAGTAGGGGGACAAATAAACAGGGGGAAATAGTTTTACTTTGCTTAATGACCCATCAACTCCCAGTCTTTATTCAAGCCTAATTTCATGGTGTCCAGTTTGCAAATTAATTCCAATTCAGCAGTCTCTCGTGGGAGCCTGTTTTTGAAGGTTCTTTGTTGTAATACTGCGACTTTTAGGTCTGTAAATGAGTGACCAGGGAAACTGAAGTGTTTTCCGACAGGTTTTTGAATGTTATAATTCTTCATGTTTGATTTGTGTCCATTTATTCTTTTATGTAGAGACTGTCTGGTTTGGCCAATGTACATGGCAGAGGGGCATTGCTGGCACATGATGGTATATATAACATTTGGAGATGTGCAGGTGAATGAGCCTCTGATAGTGTGGCTGATGTGATTAGGTTCTATGATGGTGTTCCCTGAATAGATACGTGGACAGAGTTGACAATGAGCTTTGTTGCAAGGATAGGTTCCTGGGTTAGTGTTTGTGTTGTGTGGTTGCTGGTAAGTATTTGCTTCAGGTTGGGGGGCTGTCTGTAAGCAAGGACTGTCCTGTCTCCCAAGATCTGTGATAGTGAGAGATCATCCTTCAGGATAGGTTGTAGATCCTTGATGATGTGCTGGAGAGGATTTAGTTGGGGGCTGAAAGTGATGGTTAGTGGCATTCTGTAACTTGCTTTGTTGGGCCTGTCCTGTAGTAGGTGACTTCTGGGTACTCTTCTGGCACTGTCAATCTATTTCTTCACTTCAGCAGGTGGGTATTATAGTTGTAAGAACGCTTGATAGAGATCTTGTAGGTGTTTGTCTCTGCCTGAGGGGTTGGAGCAAATGCTGTTATATTTTAGAGCTTGGCTGTAGACAATGGATGGTGTGGTGTGGTCTCGGTTAAAGCTGGAGCATGCTGCTGACAAACTGATTGTTTAAGAATATGGACATTGGATTATAACCTATGGACTATATCTGAAAGGACTTTTGGCAACTACAAGCTCATCTCTACTGTGTATCTGAACCTCAAAAATTGAATTCAAGTCTATATGTCTATTAATCTTTTAACCAACACTCTCTCTCTTTTCTTTTCTAATAAATTTTAGCTTAGTTAATAAGAATTGGCTATAGCATTTATTTTAGGTAAGATCCAAGTTATAGTTGAACCTGGTAATGTGGCTGATCCTTTGGGATTGGAAGAATCTTTTCTTTTATATGATGAAGTAAGATTTTCAGGAATCATCATCATATCTAACAGGTGTGTCTGGACGGAGGCCTGAGGCTGGGTACTTTAAGGGAACTGCGTGGTTTAAACTTCTAAGTAACCAGTGAGGTAATACAGAAGCTGTTTTGTGCTGGCTTGGTAAATCTAAGTATTGAAATAACCACCAGCCTTTGGGATTTGTTTGCCCTGTTTTGCTTGCAATTCACTCTGATTGAGTGAGCTGAGCTGGTTCCCACGGGCAGCACTGTTACACCTACATCCAGGCTGCAGGGGTCCGGGGGAACTTAGGGGCCTTGGGGGGCACAGATACCTACGTCCAGGCCATAGGGGTCCCTGGGGGGCTTAGAGAGTTTTGGGGGGACACAGATACCAATCTCCATGCTCTAGAGGTCCCAGGGGGACTTAGAGGGTTCGTGGGGGGCACATATTCCTACATCCAGGCTGAAGGGGTACCAGGGGGGCTTAGGGGTTTAGTGGGGGGCAAAGATACCTACGTCCAGGCTGGAGGCATCCTGGGAGTCTTAGGGGATTTCTGGGGGCAAAGATACCTATGTCCAGGCTGTAGGGGTACCAGTGGGTTTTAGGGGTTCGGGTGGGCACGGATACGTATGTCCAGGCTGTATCGGTCCCGGGAGGGTTAGAGGTTTCGTAAGGGGCACAGATACCTACATCCAGGCTGCAGCAGTCCCGGAGGGGCTTAGGGTCTGTCACGGAGTGTAAGGGAGTCCGGTTCTGCACCCCTCTCCGTGGGACTCACAGTGATTCTGAGTCAGCCAGTAAAACAGAAGGTTTATTGGACAACAGGAGTGAAGGATACAGCAGAGCTTGGAGGCACAAGCAGGACCCCACAATCAAGTCCTTCTAGGGGTTCAGGAAACTTAGTTCCCAGTTTGGGAATCCCTGAATTCCAACCACCAAGACTAAAACTGAAACTGAACTAACCCAACTCCCTCCAGCCAGCCATTTCCTGTGTCCAGCTTCCGGGGCAAATGTGCTGACCCCGCCCCCCGCCTAGCTCAGGTTACAGGCTGAGCACGTGTCCAGTCCTAAAGTCACCCCCTGCTCTCCCATCCCCCACACAGACAGTCCCCACTCCATCACAGTAATGCCCAGAGCATTTCCCGCATGGAGCAACAGTGACACCCTGTGGCCACGCAGGGTAATGCACAGAGCATCACGCCTATGTAGAAGCTGTAGAGATCCCTGGGGGGCTTAAGGGGTTGTGGGGGGCACAGATAGCTACGTCCAGGGTGGAGACGTTCTGGTGGGCATTAGGGGCTTCATGAGGGGCAGAAATATCTACGTCAGTGCTGGAGAGGTCCCTGGATGGCTTAGGGGGTTGTGGTGAGCATAGATACATACGTTCAGGCTGTAGTGGTCCCTGGGGGTTTAAGGAGTTGGTAAGGGTCACAGAAACCTACGTATGGTCTGGAGGGGTCCCTGGGGGACTTAAGGGGTTGTGGTTGCACAGATACCTATGTACCGGTTGGAGGGGGCCCTGGGGAGCTTAGGGGGTTTGTGTGGCTTACTCATAGCTACAACCAGGCTGTTGGGGGCCCTCTGGGTCTTAGTAGGCTGGTGGGGGGCATAAATACCTATGTAGAGACTGGAGAAGTCCTGGGGAGGGCTTTGGGGGTTCCTGGAGGTCACAAATATCTACGTCCAGGCTGGAGGAGTTCTGGGGGTATTAGGGAGTTGTGGGGGGGGCACAGATACCTATATCGAGGCTGTAGTGGTCCTGGGGTTGCTTTGGGGCATTTTGGGGTACAGATACCTACTTCCATGCTGTAGGGGTCGCTGGGAGGATCAGTGGGTTCGTGAGGGTGCACAGATATCTACGTCCGGGCTATAGGGATCCTGGGGGGGCTTAGGGATTTGTAAGGGGCACAGATACATTCATCCAGGCAAGAGGAGTCCTAGGGACCTTAGGGGGTTCATGCTGGGCACAGATACCTGCGTCTAGGCTGGAGGAGTTTCGGGTGTCTTAGGAGGGTTGCGTGGGCACAGATACCTATGTCGATGCTGGAGGGGTCCTGTCATGTCTTAGCGGATTCGTGGGATCAGAGATACCTACATCTAGGCTGGAGGGGTCCTGGGGGGATTAGGTGTGTTTGGGGGGGGGGAACAGATACCTACATCCTGATGGTGGCCCTGGGTAGCTTAGGTGGTTTTTGTCAGTCACAGATACAAACATCCATACTGTAGTGGTCCCAAGGGACTTTGTGGGGCTCTAGGAGCCACAGATACCTACCTACAGTCTGGAAGGGTCCTGTGGGTATTAGGGAGTTTGTGGGGCGTACAGATGCCTACATCTGGGCTTGTGGGTTCCCTGGGGGGCTTAGAGGTTTGTGGAGAGCACATATACCATTATCCAGGCTAGATGGGTCCTGGTGGGATTAGGGGGTTGTGGGGGATACAGATACCTATGTAAGCAGAATCAAGATGAACTCTACCCTGACATCTGGTGGTGAATTATGGCAAGTGTGGAAAAGAATTTCAGGGTCTGACCATGTTTGCATAGACACAGCCACCGTGTCTGACAGGGCCACGGCAGCCTGGGATGGTTACTTTGGCAGCTATGGTATCCCCAGTTTATTTGTTGTTGGGGTGTGAGATGTGGAGTGTTGTCACCCTGATTGTGTGGATGAGGAACTGTGAAACAGCTTTAAGACATGGATTCTCACCATCAGTTGAGTGGCACTCACTAGACAAGGGAGTGGGCTCCCTGTGTGAACCAGAAACACCAATTGCATCTTCTTTTTTAACAGTTGAATAGTAGAGCTGGTTGTTGAATTTGTTAATAACTGAAGATCCAGGTTCCTAAGCTGAAGTCATTAAAGTGCTGTCTTAACTAGTGAGGGAGTTTAAAACTATATTGCAGAGCAGCGGATGGAGAAAAGCAGTTTGGGGGATGCTTGGAATGGCTCACGGAGTGAAATAGGCTAAACAGTTTTTGGAGACAGCTGGAACAGATCACAGGTTGGCTGGTGGAGCAGAGCAGTTGGTGGGGAAGGCGGAAGAAGAATCCCATGGAGAGGCAGGGCAGTCGGCAGTGGACCACGTAAGGTGTACCTTTCTACCCAGGCTGCTGGGGGAAAACCCTGTGGATAGACTCTTGAACTCTGGGGCTGCTGGACTGTGGGTGATTTTGGGGTTGCTGGAGTCTTGAAATATTTGAGGTATTGTACTTTGGAGTCTTGGGGTGATTTGGGGATTGCTGGACTCTAGAGCCCAGGGAAAAGGACACAGCCTAGTTGAGGTGTTTTCCCAATTTAATGCTATGTTGTTTATCTCACGTTATTAAACATTTTCTGCTGTACCCAGACTCTATGATTGCTAGAGGGAAAGTATTGCCTCTTTGAGGCACCTAGGAGTGCATATGTAAAATATTCCCATGTCACTGGGTGAGGGCTCGAGCTGGTTTGCATTACGTAATAGGGAAGGGACCCCTATGTATTGAACCCTGTCCTTGCTGCTATCAATTCAGCCTGGCAGACGGGTTCCACCTGTGTCCAGGCTGAAGGGGTCCCTGGGGTCTTATGGGGTTCGTGGGGGGCACAGAGATCTAGGTCCAGGCTGTAGGGGTCCCTCGGGGGCTCAGGGGTTTGGTGGGAGCACAGATACCTACGTCCCAGCTGCAGGGGTCCCAGAGGGGCTTAGGGGGTGTCAAGGAGTGTGGTGGAATCTGGCCCTGCATCCCTCTTTCAGGGACACACAGTGACTCAGCCAGCCAGTAAAACAGAAGGTTGTTTTGGACAACAGGAAAGAAGGATACAGCAGGGCTTTTGGGCACAACCAGGACACGTCAGTTGAGTCCTTCTGGGGGTTCAGGAAGCTTAGTTCCCAGTTTGGGATTCCCTGAATTCCAACTACCCAGCTCCAAACCAAAAATGACCTAACTCCCTCCAGCCAGCCCCTTCCTGTGTCCAGCATCCCGGGCAAAGGTGCTCACCCTCTCAGCCCTGCCTAGCTCGAGTTACAGGCTTAGGTCCTGTCCCTCACCTAAAGTCACCCCCTGCTCTCCCATCCCCCACCCAGACAGTCCCCAATCCATCACAGTAATGCCCAGAACATTTCCCGCATGGAGCAACAGTGACACCGGAGCTTAGGGGGATGGTGGAGTGCTCAGACACCTGTGTCCAGGCTGTAGGGATCCCCGGGGGGTTAGAGGGTTCGTGGGAGTCACAAATAGGGACTTTCAGGCGGAAGAGGTCACTGGGACGTTTAGGGGGTTTGTGGGAGCACAGATACCTACGTCCAGGCTAAAGGGGTAATGAGGGTGCTTAGGGGATCGGGGCGGACACAGATACCTACGTCCAGGGTCTAGGGGTCCAGAGGGGATTGGGGGTTGAGGGGGGAACAGATGTCTAAGTCCTAGCTGAAGGGGTCCTGGGTGGTTTAGGAGATTCGTTGGAGTCACAGATATCTACCTCCAGACTGTAGGGGTTCCTGGGGCATTCGGGGATTTCTGGGGGTCACAGATACCTACGTGCAGACTGGAAGGGTTCCAAAGGGCTTAGGAGATTTATGGGGGGCACAGATACCAACATCCTGGCTGTAGGGGTTCCCGTGGGGATTAGGTGGTTTATGGGGGGCACAGATACCAATGTCCTGGGTGTAGATGTTCCTCCACGGTACCAATCTCCAGGCTTTAGGGGTGCCCCCTTCTATTACCTGGGGGCTGCAGCAGGGGCACAGAGCTTCTCTGGTCTCACTCCTTTACCTCTGCCCCGCTGTGGCCCTGACACCAGAGAAGCTCTGTGCCCCTGCTGCAGCCTCTGGGCCGTAGCAGGGAGTGGGAGCTCCTCCAGCCCTGGGGCCACCGTGGGGGAGAATTTTCCAGGGGGACGCAATTTGGCCAGGGCCCCTCCCAGGACCCCGATCGCCTGGATGTAGGGTAATGTGCGACCACAGCCCCTCTATGCACCCCAGGAACATCTACAGCCAGGACATTGGTATCTGTGCCCCTCATAAACCCCCTAACCCCACGGGAACCCCTACAGTCAGGATGTTGGTATCTGTGCCCCCCATAAATAGGCTCTGCTGTATCCTTCATTCCTGCTGGCCAAAAAACCCTTCTGTTTTACTGGCTTGCTGACTCACTGTGTGTCCCAGGAAGAGGGGTGCAGGGCCAGACTCCACCACACTCCGTGACACCCCCTAAGCCCCTCCGGGACCCCTGCAGCCTGGACTTAGGTATCTGTGGCCCCCACCAAACCGCTGAGCCCCCCAGGGACTCCTACAGCCTGGACCTAGATCTCTGTGACCCCCACGAACCCCCTGAAGGCCTCCAGGGACCCCTGACAACCTGGACATAAGTATCTGTGCCCCTCATGAACCCCCTAAGCCCCTCAGTGACCCCTACAGCCTCGAAATAGGTATCTGTGCCCCCCCACATCTCCCTAATACCCCCAGAACCCCTCCAGCATGGATGAGGATATTTGTGACCTCCAGGAACCCCCTAAGCCACCCCAGGACTTCTCCAGCCTGGACACAGGTATCTCTGCCCCCCAGAAGCCCCCTAAGACAAATAGGGGCCCCACCAGCCTGGTTGTAGGTGTGTGTATGCCGCACAAACCCCCTAAGCTCCCCAGGGCCCCCTCCAACTGGGACGTAGGTATCTGCACAATCACAACCCCTTAAGTCCCCCAGGAACCCCTCCAGACCATACGTAGGTTTCTGTGCCCCTCACCAACTCCCTAAACTCCCAGGGACCACTACAGCCTGGACCTATGTATTTCTGCTCACCACAACCCCCTAAGCCGTCCAGGGACCTCTCCCGCCCGGAAGTAGATATTTGTGTCCCCCATGAAGCCCCTAATCCCCACCGGAATGCCTCCAGCCTAGACGTAGCTATCTGTGCTGCCATGACCCCTAAGCCCCCCAGGGATCTCTACAGCCTCTACGTAGGTGTGATGCTCTGTGCATTACCCTGCATGGCCACACAGTGTAACTGTTGCTCCATGATAGAAATGCTCTGTGCATTACCCTGCGTGGCCAAATGGTGTCACTGTTGCACCATGAGGGAAATGCTCTGTGTACTACCCTGCGTGGCCACATGGTGTCACTGTTGTTCCATGCAGGAAATGATCTGTGCATTACCCTATATGGCCACATGGTGTCACTGTTGCTCTGTGAGGGAAATGCTCTGTGTACTACCCTGCATGGTCACACGGTGTCACTCTTGCTCCATGCGGGAAATGCTCTGTGCATTACCCTGCATGGCCAAACGGTGTCACTGTTGCACCATGAGGGAAATGCTCTGTGCGTTACCCTGCGTGGCCATACGTTGTCACTGTTTCTCCATGCGGGAAATACTCTGTGCATTACTGTGATGGAGTAGGGACTATCTGTGTGGGGGATGGGAGAGCAGCAGGTGACCTTAGGACCGGACATGTGCTCAGCCTGTAACCTGAGCTGGGCAGGAGGGAGAGGGTCAGCACCTTTGCCCGGGAAGCTGGACACAGGAAGGGGCTGGCTGGAGGGAGTTGGGTTAGTTCATTTTCGGTTTTGGTCTGGGTGGTTGGAATTCAGGGAATCCTAAACTGGGAACTAAGTTTCCTGAAGCCCCAGAAGGACTCGATTGCGGGATTCTGCTTGTGTCTTCAAGTTCTGCTGTATCCTTTGCTACTGTTGTCCAATAAACTTTCTGTTTTATTGGCTGGCTGAGAGTCACTGTGAGTCCCAGGAAGAGAGGTGCAGGACTCGACTCCCCCACTATCCGTGACAGACCCTAAGCCCCTCCAGCACCCCTGCAGCCTGGATGTAGGTATCTGTGCCCCCCACCAAATACCTAAGACCCCCGGAGACCCCTCCAGCCTGAACTTAGGTATCGGTGCCCCCCACAACCCCACTAAGCCCCCCAGGTACCTATACAGCCAGGACATTTGTATTTGTGCCCTATAGGGACTCCATAAGCCCCCGGGACACTCCAGTGTGCACGTAGCTATATGTGCCCCTCAGAAACCCCCTAACCCCCCAGGAACCCCTACAGCCTGGACGTAGGTATTTATACCCCCACAACCACCCTAAACCCCCCGGGACATCTACAATCTGGACGTAGATATCTGTGCCCCTCATGAAACCTCTAACCCCCCCCAGGACTGATACAGCCTGGACATAAGTATCTGTGCCCACCCAAACCCCTAAGACCCCCTGGTACCTGTACAGCCTGGACATAGGTTTCTTGGGCCCTCAAAAATCCCGTAAGACTCCCAGGATGCCTCCAGCCTGGACGTAGGTATCTATGCCCCCCACTAACCCTCTAAGAACCCCTGGTACCACTACAGCCTGGATGTAAGAATATGTGCCCCCCACGAACCCCCTAAGCCCCCCTGGGACCCCTACAGCCTGGACATTGGTATCTGTGTCCTCCCCCAAAACTCTCTAAGCCCCACAGGGACCCCTACAGCCTGGACGTAGGTATCTGTGCACCCGAAGACCCCTAAGATCCCCCAGACCTCTACAGCCTGGATGTAGGTGTGCTGGTGCTGCCCATGGGAGCCAGCTGAGGTCACTCAATCAGGGTGAACTGCAAACAAAACAGGACAGACAAATTCCAAACGCTGCTGGTTATTCCGATACTTAGATTTACCAAGCCAACACAAAACAACTTCTGTAGTACCTCACTGGTTACTTAGAAGTTTAAACCACGCAGTTCCCTTAAAGTACCCAGCCTCAGGCCTCCGTCCAGACACACCTGTCAGATATGATGATGATTCCTGAAAATCTTACTTCATCATGTTACAGAAAAGATTCTTCCGATCCCAAAGGATCAGCTACATACCCAGGTTCAATTATAACTTAGATCTTACCTAAAATACATGCTATAGCCAATTCTTATTAACTAAACTAAAATGTATTAGAAAAGAAAAGAGAGTGTTGGTTAAAAGATTAATAGACATATCGACCTGAATTCAATTCTTGAGGTTCAGATACATAGTAGAGGTGAGCTTGTAGTTGCCAAAAGTCCTTTTAGAAATAGTCTATAGGTTATATTCCAATTTCCATATTCAGGGTGGCTCCAGTCAATGACTGGGGATCTCAATCCTTGTGGCTTAAGGTTTCCCCCTGTTGAAACCCAAAGCAGATCTGAGATGAAGAAGGATCGTGTCCTAGGGTTCTTATAAATTTCCAGCAGCCTTTCGGCCTGAGAAGACAATAGGCTTAACTCTCCTTCCAAGCATCATGGCAATTAGTACAGAGTAATTTATTCATTAAACAGTTCAGATACAGGTTACCACAACTTTCAAAGAGACACATAGACAATAATACTATTTCACTCAAGTATCATCATTAATGTTAATATTCCTTTTTTGCTCTTTGAATTAAAACTATAGCAATAGACAAGACTTGTTTGCTAACATCACAAGACCTGAGCAAACATCTCCCCTTCTACCTCTAACACTGCAGACTTGCATTTCAAAGCTCTGTTCATTTACATATCTTGCAAACCGGTTCTTAAGGTTCACCCATGGGTCAGATCAGTCGGTGAGGTGAGTTAATTAACTCTTTCTGACCCTGTCACCTTTCAGTGAGATATTAGATTAAACTTATAATGTCACAGTCATGGTGAGTCAACTGCTGCAGTTCCCCGTAGACTCTGCCTGGGTCTCTCACAGAGCTGGAGTACAGTAGTCGAGGGTAGAGCACTCGATGTGTTGCATCTACACTAGACACGATATATCGACCCCCGCTGGATCGATCGCTGCCCACTGATTCGGCAGGTGGTATAGACATACCTCAAGTATCTGGTGATCGGAGCTGGACCCCGGAGGGGGACACATTGAAGGAACTCAGGAGCAAAGGTGCCTCTATTGTCAACTGTCAGGGCTGCTGTGGCTCAGAGGAGGGTGCTTGACTGCCTCGCAGGCTTAGGCGCCACAAGCCTGGGAGGCAGGAGAAGTGAAGCGGCCACGGTGTGCTCAGGGTGCTCGTGCTTCGAGCAGGGGTGAGCAGGGGCGAGGGGCGGTGCCACAGGGCAGAGCGGGGGAGTTGCCACAAGAGGGGAGCCTCAGGGTGGAGGGGGAGAGCTGCTACGGATGGGGCACCTGAGGGTGAGGGCGCAGGGGGGGACGGTGCAATGTGGAAGTTTTGCCTAGGGAGTGAAACATCCTTGCACCAGCCCTGCCCCATGCCCTGCCTGCAGCCAGCCCTGCACCCCCTGCCCTGCCCAGCCTGCAGCCAGCCTCTGTCTCCAGACAGCCCTGCACCTTCTACCCTGCTCACACCAGCCGCATCCTCCCTGCCCTACTTGCAGCCAGCCCTGCAGCAAGCCCCTGACAAACCCCCAGCCCTGTCTCCAGCCATCTCCTACCGCACCTGCCTGTGGCCCTGCCCAAAGCCAACCAGCCCCCACACACACCCAGCCTTCACCAGCCCTGCACCACCTGTCTGCAGCCAGCCCTGCATCCCTGCCCTGTCTCCAGCCAACCCGATGCACCCCCCTGCCTGAAGCCAGCCAGCCCCGCACCCCTTACCCTGCCTGCAGCCAGACCCTACCTCCAGCCAACCCCACATCCATTGGTGCCCTGCACTTCCCAGGGCAGTAATCCTGCACATCTGCTTCAATGAGGAGGGCAGGGAGCAGCTGGGACCCACACATGTGCACACCCTAGGGTGACCAGACAGCAAGTGTGAAATATCGGGACAGGGGGTGGGAGGTAATAGGATCCTAGATAAGAAAAAGACCCCAAAATTCGGACTGTCCCTATAAAATAAGGACATCTGGTCAGCCTAGCACACTCCCAGGACTCCTGAGTTCCATTGCTGGGTTTCCTATTGGTTCCACTGCTGGTTCTTTTCCTTTTCCTGGGGGACTTTGGGCAAATTGCTCCCCCCTATAGGGCTCTGTCCTCAGCAGTCAAATGGGGATATCATACTTTCCTGCTATTGGAAAGTGCTGGGAGAATCCCCCAGCAAAAGTTGCTCTGACAGTGCTAAGCAGCATCTGACCATTCAAGGTCAGAGCGCACTGCCCAGGAGGAGTGTTTGGCTCTGGGGTTTCACTTCAGCCCAGTGTAGCAAGAGGGGTCCAGCCATGGAGTTTGGCTCAAGAAGACCAAGTCTCCAATTTGTTAAGGACGTTTTGAATTTCAGTCCTGTGCTCCAAAGTGATTGGTGTCAGTTGCAAATTTTAGAACCATGGTCTCCACTGCATTTTCCAAATCATGCATGAAAATATTGAATAGTACCGGACTCCGGACTGATGCCTGCCAGACCCACTAGGTACACCCTCTCCATTGGACAGCCAAATATGAAGAAGGGCTCCTCGAGTCTGGGCTTTCAACCAGCTCTGCACCCACATTACACTGATTGCAGCTGGACTGCATTTCCCTCGTTTGCTTGTGAGAATGTCCTACGGGACAGTGTCAAAAGCCTTAGTAACACCAAGCTAGATCCCATCTACTGTTTACCCACCTCCACCAGGCCCGGAACCCTGCCGAAGAAGGAAAGAGGATCGGTTTGGAATCGTTTGTTCTTGACAAATCCATGTTCACTCATCCTCAGAACCAAATTATCCTGTAGGTGCTGCTGACAAACTGAGTGTTTAAGAATGAATTCCAGTATCTCTCCAGCTATGGCAGTCAGGCTAGCTAGTCTGTAAGTCCCAGAGGTCTCTTTGTTCCCCTTTGAAAGATAGGTCCTGTCTTGTTCATGGATGGGAAGATGTTCTTTTTCAGGGATCTCAGACGAGAACTGGGGCACAACACCTGGTTTGTTAAGGCCACAAAAACGGAGGCAGGAATCTCTTCTCTCCTGTGGGCAAAGAACCCCAGGTAACTAAAAGATAGGGACTCACATCCTTGAAAGGGCTTTAAAAAGGCAGTGGTTAAAAAGTTTGGCCTCGACCATTTCTTGTTTCCACAGACTAGACACTTTAGCAAACTTTAGAATTCCTTTGTGCTAAAACACCGTGAAACTCCCCTTTCTTCTTCACACAGGGCTTCAACACCCCTTCTCTCACTCAGGCTCACAACTGCCCAGAATTCGAGAACTGTCCCTGTTCCCATTGGACAAATGGAAGGAGCCTGAGCTACAGAGAAGGGAGGTGACCTACCCAAGGGCCTACACAGTAAGACCGTGGCAGAGCCAGAAAGAGAAACCGCCAGTCAGACTCCTGTTCTAACAGACAACTAATCCCCCCAGAAGCAGGGATAGAGCTCAGGAATTGAGATGGTGGGAAAATTTCATTCCAACCGTTTCTGTCCGAAAATCCCATTCAGACTAAACCAGTTTGTTTCTCAGAATCATAAGTGAGATGGAAGTTCTTTGCAAAAAGATTTTTTGCAAAACAAAAGCATCTCCTGTTTGTCACAGTGTGTTAAATTGTGTCATCACACACAAGGAGGAGACACTTAGATCTTGAAAATTGGATAAGTTGCTTCAGTCTGAGCTAAGTCGTTGCTACTCTTAACAATTCCAAAATAAAAAAATACAAATAAAAAAGACTGTTTCAGCTAATCTATTACGTCATAATCTGCTCTGGGTAAACCTGATAGGACACCTCATATTATGCACTACTCTTAGTGACACTCTCCAATGGATCCCCATTCTCCACCACCATGAGGTAGGTAAGAGTGGATCATTATTATCCCTACTTGAAAGGCGGAGAAGCTAAGGCTGAGAAAGGAGAACTGACTTGTATAAGGTCACACAGCCAGGCTGAGGCAGAGTTGGGAATAGGACCCAAGAGCCCTGATTTTCAAACCAACCATCAGATCTTGAATTTCAGACATTGAATGACCTGAATAATGTGCTCTCAGATGAACTCCAGACCAACAACAGTGCACAGTAATTATTCAGCAAGTATTTGAGGAGAACTGCAATGTTAGAGAGAATCATCAACTGCTCAGAGACAATTAATGCAGAGAAGCAGCAAAATTTGTCAAACATAGAACTGGTTCTGACTTATTTCCTTGGTCTTAAAAGAGAACAACATGGACCTGAGTCTCCTACCTGTCAATAACCCCCTGCTCAGCCAATCAGGATAGAGACTGAGGATGGGAGGCTGAGGATTCTTACCAGAGAGCCGAAAAGATGGCCCAGGTGACTGCTGGGGATCACTGCCCAAGCACTATTTCAGTCCCACATTTTTCGGTGAATCTCTCACAGTGGGAGCTGCAGAGCACTCCCCCGCAACACACACACACACACACACAAGCACACCTGCTGGTGTTGAGAGGGGAATAGGAAAAAGGAGAAAAGAAGCAAGAGAAGAAGAGAAAGGAGGGAAGGATGGATGGAGGAAAAGCTGAAACAAAAAGGACACACCCTTATGTCCGCACTGATTCTAAAGGACAAAATCCCAGGTGTGCAATAAAATTCTGCCTCCTTAAGCTCGTGTTTTCCATGTCTAGAATTCAACTCTTACCAGATGGATCAGACTGAACAGGTTTCAAACCTCCAGGAGGCTCTTACCTTCTAAACAGGGATGGCTGTTTTCTAGTAAAATCACTACAAGGGAAGGAGAAAACTCGAAAGAGGTTCCTCCTGGTGCTCACATCTGTGAACCCGAATACTTTATCATTCCTCAAAGAGAGACCTGCTGAAGGAGACTTGCTGACGCAAAGCCACAGGGATCTCAGAGGTTTCCCTGGCCCCTCGCCCCTGTCCTGCTTGGCTGATGACAGCATCTCTTTGTGAGGTCACAACCCACCCACCACCTTGGACCAATAGTGTGAGGTCCTGCAAAAGGCCTTTTTGATGTCACTGCCACACCCCTCCCTTGCTCTGCTAATGTCCTGCCCCAGGCCAGGCACTTTGGAGGTTTGAGCTACTCCCTGTGGATCACCTCACCCAAGGAGCATTCGTTCTAGGCAGCAAGCCGGCTAGACAGGAAAACATCAGATGCTGCTCCCAGTGCTACACTCCGTTTTTCAGAAATTAGTCGACTTTATGGCCAGAAGAGACCATTAGAGCATCTAATCATATAATCATAGAATATTAGGGTTGGAAGGGACCTCAGGAAGTCATCTAGTCCAATCCACTGCTCAAAGACGGACCAATCCTCAATTAAATCATCCCAGCCAGGGCTTTGTCAAGCCTCAATTTAAAAACCTCTAAGGAAGGAGATTCCACCACCTCCCTAGCTATCCCATTCCAGTGCTTCACCACCCTCCTAGTGAAAAAGTTTTTTCCTAATATCCAGCCTAAACCTCCCCCACTGCAACTTGAGACCATTACTCCTTGTTCTCTCATCTGCTACCACAGAGAACAGTCTAGATCCATCCTCTTTGGAACCCCCTTTCAGGTACTTAAAAGCAGCTATCAAATCCCCCCTCAGTCTTCTCTTCTGCAGACTAAACAAGCCCTGTTCCCTTAGCCTTTCCTCATTAGTCATGCACTTCAGACCCCTGATCATTTTTGTTGCCCTCTGCTGGACTCTTTCCAATTTTTCCACATCCTTCTTGTAGTGTCGGGCCCCAAACTGGACACAGTACTCCAGATGATGCTTCACCAATGCCGAATAGAGAGGAATGATCACATCCCTCGATCTGCTGGCAATGCCCCTACTTATACAGCCCAAAATGCCGTTAGCCTTTTTGGCAACAAGGACACACTGTTGACTCATATCCAGCTTCTCATTCACTGTAACCCCTAGGTCCTTTTCTGCAGAACTGCTGCCTAGCCATCCAGTCCCTAGTCTGTAGCAGTGAATGGGATCCTTCAGTCCTAAGTGCAGGACTCTGCACTCGTCCTTGTTGAACCTCATCAGGTTTCTTTTGGCCCAGTCCTCTAATTTGTCTAGGCCCCTCTGTATCATATCCCTACCCTCCAGCATATCTACCACTCCTCCCAGTTTAGTGTCTTCTGCAAACTTGCTGAAGGTGCAATCCACACCATCCTCCAGAACATTAATGAAGCTATTGAACAAAACCTGCCTCAGGACCGACCCTTGGGGCACTCCGCTTGAAACTGGCTGCCAACTAGACATGGATCCATTGATCACTACCCATTGACCCAGACGATCTAGCCAGCTTTCTATCCATCTTATAGTCCAATCGTCCAGCCCATACTTCTTTAACTTGCTGGCAAGAATACTGTGGGAGACCATATCAAAAGCTTTGCTAAAGTCAAGGAATAACACATCCACTGCTTTCCCCTCATCCACAGAGCCAGTTATCTCCTCATAGAAGGCAATTAGGTTAGTCAGGCATGACTTGCCCTTGATGAATCCATGCTGACTGTTCCTGATCACTTTCCTCTCCTCTAAGTGCTTCAGAAGTGATTCCTTGAGGACCTGCTCCATGATTTTTCCAGGGACTGAGGTGAGGCTGACTGGCCTGTAGTTCTCCAGATCCTCCTTCTTCCCTTTTTAAAGATGGGCACTATAGCAGCCTTTTTCCAGTTATCCAGGACCTCCCCTGTTCGCCATGAGCTTTCAAAGATAATGGCCAATGGCTCTGCAATCACATCCACCAACTCCTTTAGCACCCTTGGATGCAGCACATCCAGCCCCATGGACATGAGCTGGTCTCCAGTTTTTCTAAATAGTCCCAAACCACTAATACCTCCACAGAGGGCTGGTCACCTTCTCCCCACACTGTGCTGCCCAGTGCAGCAATCAGGGAGTTGACCTTGTTTGTGAAGACAGAGTCAAAAAAATCATTGAGTACATTAGCTTTTTCCACATCCTCTGTCCACTAAGTTACCTCCCTCATTCGATAAGGGGCCCACACTTTCCTTGACTTTCTTCATGTTACTAACATACCTGAAGAAGCCCTTCTTCTTACTCTTAACATCTCTTGCTAGCTGCAACTCAATGTGTGATTTGGCCTTCCTGATTTCACTCCTGGAAGCCTGAGCAATATTTTTATAGTCTTCCCTGGTCATTTGTCCAATCTTCCACTTCTTGTAAGTTTCTTTTTTGTGTTTAAGATCAGCAAGGATTTCATTGTTAAGCCAAGCTGGTCGCCTGCCATATTTACTATTCTTTCTACGCATCAGGATGTTTTTTCCTGCAACCTAAATAGAGATTCTTTAATCCTTTAGAGGATTGGAACTGATTTCAGTTGAGGCACATGTTTGCTAGGTTTCTGTGCATTTGCACAGGAAGATATTGAGTGTTTGCATTCATTTCAGGGATCCCTACGCAGTGGAGCTCCTCAACATAACAGAAATGCAATTACTTTTGTTAAAGGAAGAGGTTTATAAGGGGGCCCTTGGGCTTGAACCAAGGACCATTTGATTTGCAGTCAAACACTCTACCACTGAGCTACACCCCCATAACTGCTGTGGAGGTAAGTCAGTGATCTTAAAGATTTTGAAGGATAGGCCCTGCCTCAGAAGTCTCCTGATCTCTTCCCAGACCACAATGCTTTTAAAAATGGGGTTTGATTAAACTTATAGATGCATGTAGACACCACAGCTTGCACACCCACCCACATAGCTTCCCCCAGTGACATAGCTACCACCTCTCGGGGAGATGGATTAACTACATGAGTGGAACAGCTCTCTCCCCTCTGCTTAGAGCATCTTCATTCTTTATGAATAGGTAGGAAAGAACCTCTTGAATGGACAGTAACCAATTGATCAAATATTGGTGAGTCGGCATTCAATATGGGTAACTGGTCATGCTGGGCTGGATTAGTAGGAGCATTACCAGCAGATAGAGGGAAGTGATTATATTCCCCTCTATTCGGGACTGTTGAGGCCACGTCTCGAGCATTGCGTCCAGTTTTCGCCCCTCCACTACAGAAACAAATTGGAAAGAGTCTAGGGGAGGGCAACAAAAATGATTAGGTACAGGGGACTTACGATGAGAGGCTGAGGGCAGGGCCACCCAGAGGGTGGGCAAGTGGGGCAATTTGCCCCAGGCCCTGCAGGGCCCCCATGAGAATATAGTATTCTAGAGCATTGCAACATTTTTTTATGGAAGGGGCCCCCAAAATTGTTTTGCCCCAGGCCCCCTGAATCCTCTGCGTAGCCCTGCCCATTCCATTTCCTTGGCTCATTCTCCTCCCTCTGAGGCCCCACCTGTGCTCTGCCCTCACTCCCATTTGGCCACTTCCCAGCCCTGCTCTTCCTCTTTGGCTGAGGCCTGCTGGTCCACCTTTTGCTTGCTCCTGTCCTGCCTGAAGGCCTCCTTGTGCCTCTCCACCCACTTCCCCAAGGTCTACCTGCTGCCCCCACCTCTCTGCCCTTCTCCTGAGACTCACCCTGCCCAAACCTCTCTGCCTCTTCCCCTAAGACCAACCCTGCCCATCACTTGCACCTCTCTGCCTCTCCCCTGACACCCACCCTGCCCAGCCCTCACACCTCTCTACCCCCTCCCCTGACCTACCCTGACCACCACCCACACCTCTCTGCCCCTCCCCTGAGACCCGCCCTGTCCACATCTTTCCTCGGTCATCTCTTGTTATTCCTTGAAACATCAAGGATGGAATAAAAAGCTGAGTTTACTCCAGGGTGAGGAAAGAAAGGAGCCACCAACCCCCTGACAAATCTCAGTGCCCCAGAGAAAACCTGCCCCCTGCTATTGCAATCCCTGATGTGCTAGGGATAGGATGGTGAAGGAACTGTCTGAATGATCAAAGCAGGAAATGGACAACAATCTACAGGAAAGTCATTGACCACAAACACACTCTCCTCGTGCTCCAGTCAGAAGGGAAATGAGCAGGAATTCTTGCAGTTCAGCCAGGGACACACTTACACAATGGCACAGCAGTGTGTGTGTTGTGGAAGCTGGTCTGAGGGAACATCTGGAATTGATCACTCAGTGAGAACAGAACTAGAGTGTAGTGAGAGACACCTCTCAAGCAAGTAGTTGTCGCTCAGTGGTTAAGGTGATAGACTAGAAATCCATTGGGGTCTCCCCAAACAGGTTCAAACTTTGCCAACTACAGAGGAAGTTGTGGCTCTTTAGTTTCAACAGAGCTGGGGTCTTGTCTCACTCTCAAGCTATGTCTGTACTATTAGGTAATGTGGCTTTAAAACGTTTTAATTAAACAGCTGTTGCATGTCCACACTATGCCACTTGTATCACCAGAGCACATCCAGGATGGCCACAGAGAGCAGTGCATTGTGGATAGCTGTGCAACTGGCTGCAGGTGCTTTGGGAAGGGTTTGCAATGTCTTCTGGACTGGTACTGCATCACATAGTGCAGGTTTCTCTATCCCATTGTTCCATGGGAATCCTACTAGATTGCCGGCTGCTCTTCAACTTCAATGTACCTGGTGGGGTAGAGAGTGTGTTTGTGTGTGGGGGGTAGAGGGAGTTTGTGGGCACACTGTCTGTAAGGTCAGACAGCTGCTGCAAGCAACCAGTCTTGAGGCAGGGAGAGGGGCACAGCCCCAACATCAGCCTCCGCTTCACTGACTGGCTCAGCTCAGCACAGCAGCCTCTGTGACACACACACACTGCTGCCTGCTTAGCTCTGTGTCAGGGCTGCTGGAACAGGGGGGTTAGAGGACCATGCACCACTTTTTACCAGCTGTTAGGACAAATGATGGAGTAGGGGGAAGGGTGGAGTTTTGGGGGGGAAGAGGCGTTCTGTGAGTGTGGCCTTGGGGGGAGGGGTGGTGTGAGTGTGGGTCCTTGGGGAAGGGGTCTCATGGGAGTGCCACAGTTCAGACAACGGTGCCCCCCCACTGTAAGGAAGCTCCCGCTGCCCCTGTTCTGTGTTCGTGGTGCGGGAGAGAGCAGCATTCCACAGCAGTGATTTGCTCCCTAGGGCTGTGGCAGGGGGGCTCAGGTGGCGATTTAAAGGGTCTGGGGCTCTAGCCTCCGTAGGGATCCCTGGGCCCTTTAAATCACCAGCCTGGGGAAGCTGTGCCTGGCTGGCACAGCGTACCAACTCTTGCCAGTACCCCATACTGGACCGGACCGGCTTACTTTCACCTCTGGAAGGTCCTCAGCTGGATCAATAACTGGTTAAAAGCTGGGAAACAAAGGGTAGGACTAAATGATCAGTTTTCAGGATGCAAACAGGTAACTAGTGGTGTCTGTACTGGGACTATTCAACATATTGATAAACAATCTGCTAAACAGCGAGGTGACAAAATTTGCAGATTATTCAAAACTACAGAGGATAGTTAAGTGCGAAGCAGCCTGTGAGGAACTAAAAAGAGATTTCACAAAACTGGGTGAAAGGGCAACAAAATGGCAGATGAAATTCAATGCTGATAAATGCAAAGCAATGCACATTGGCAAACATAATCCCAACTATACGTATAAAATGATGGGATGTAAAATAGCTGTTGCTTCTCAAGTGAGAGATCTTGGAGTCACTGTGGATAGTTCTCTGCAAACATCCACTCAATGTGCAGCAGCTGGCAAAAAGTGAACAAAATGTTGGGAGTCATTAGGAAAGGGATAGAAAATAAGAGAGAAAATCTTATTGCCACTGTAGAAATCCATGGTACGCATGAATGCTGCTTGCAGATACGGTCACCCCATCTCAGACAAGATGTATTGGAATTGGAAAAGGTTCAGAAAGGGGTATAGAGTGTCTGCCATATGAGAAGAGAATAATAAGACTGGGACTTTTCAGCTTGGAGAAAAGATGACTAAGGGGAAATATGATAGAGGTCTATAAAATCATGGCTGGTGTGGAGAAAGTAAATAAGGAAGTGTTACTTATTCCTTCTCATAACACAAGAACTTGAGGTCACCAAATGAAATTAATGGGCAGCACGTTTAAAACAAACAAAAGGAAATATTTTTTCACACAATGCATAGTCAACCTGCGGAACTCCTTGCCAGAGGATGTTGTGAAGGCCAAGACTATAACAGGGCTCAAAAAAGAGCTAAATCAATCCATGGAGGACATGCTCAGAGCCAGGATGGGCAGGGAAGGTGTCTCTAATCTCTGTTTGCTAGGAGCGCGTGACCGGGGATAGATCACTTGATGATTCCCTGTCCTGTTCATTCCCTCTGGGGCACCTGGCTTTGGCTGCTATGGAAAGACAGGACACTGGGCGAGATAGACCCAGTCTGACCCAGTCTGGCTGCTCTTATGTCCTTATGCTCCTTTCATACAGATGCCTGGGATTCTGCCTGACAATGTGTCCCTGAGGTCTCAGCCAAAATGTCCAGACAGGCAAACACTCTGGGCTCCTGAAGCCTCTGCCCCCCACCTAGTGCCTATGGCTCATCCCTGAACCTTGCTGCTGCTCCTTGCTGTAGAAGGTGAAAGGAGCGGAGGCAGCACAGGAGCCTTCTGGGGATGCAGATCTGAGGCTTTGGGAGAGACACATTGTCTGAGACATCAGAGCACTGTAAACCATGCAGCCACTCCCTCAATCAGGGGCCTGTTCCAGCCCTGAGTCTGGGCTACCACGATCCCTCCCCCAGACAGGGTGCCCACAGATTACAGCCTGAAAATAGACATATGAGTCTAACTCCTGTTCTCCCTGACAGGGCCTCCCCTAGACCAAGTGGCACCCCAGGCAAGACGTGTCTTCAGTGCCCCCCCATATGTTAAACTTTTGAATATCTTATTTTTCATTGCATTTGTAGCTCAGTTCATGATTTTGATGTACAATTTCGATGAATGATTTTCTCTGTCATATAAGATGCTAAATTTGCAGGCTAGGTTCTGTAAACCTGTATTTAGTCATGCCATATATAAGCAAATAAAACAAATGCATTTTCTTTAAGCATATAGAAACTTTTAAATTTTAATGGTAACTGAAGCGTACTAACATCTAGAAATGGAACTGTCACCAGCACAGGGCTGGCCAGTATTAAATAGTGTTACAGTCGGAGACAGCGTTAGGATGTTAACCCCAGGCCTTTAATTGAAAGGTCACTTCTCATCTTTCCCCCGTGAACTGAAGCTCAGCATTAAAGAGATCCAAAGATTGGCCAATGGCATTTTCAAGTGCTAAAATAGCAAGCAATGTCGGTCTCTCATGGGCCATCAGAGATTGTAGATGTGGTTTAATGAGCTAGAGCTTCAAGGCGAGGGTGGCTCTGTCCACTGCCTTCTGTTGCGCTGCTGGGCACCAAGTCCCTGGTGGCCAATATGTGAAGCTGGGAGAAGAGAGTGGGGTGGCAAGTGGTGGCAGGACTTTTGCCACCAGGGTCTAGCTGCCCAACTTCCTCCTCGTACTGCTGGGTCCCCATCGCCTTCAGGTAACACAGGAACTAAGGCAGGAATAGGATGAGGAAGCAAGTAAAGCCGAGCAAGGAAGGCGAAAGTGAATCTTGTCTTCATGGGTCGCTCGCAATGACGTCCTTTTTCTGTGCCACAGCTGACAACAACATCCCAGACAGAAAAGTAATAGACCAAAAAGAAACCTAGCAGCTGCTGAAGTAGTTCGGTTGGGAGCGTGCTAGACTAACAGGCTCTTCTACCCCACTTTGTGCACAGGTGGGATGTTTTCTGAGAGTGCAGCAGGGCCTTTAACTGTCACGAGTCCCTCATTTCAGGCTATGCAGCAGGAAAAGACAGCATGGGCTTCTGCACTGAGTTGGCCCACCTGACCTTTCATTCTTCTCTTGCTCTTTGTCAGCAAGGAGAAGAAGAAGAAGCTCTCCCTCGAGCTGGAGTCACACGGGCGAGGTAAGGACGACTTCCCGAGTGCCGGCTCCAGTCCTCTGCTCTGCCAGCTGACCTATCGAAGGGTTGCCACCACTTTCTCTTGATTTGTCCATCGGTCTGTGGCAGAGTGAGCAACAGCCAAGCAGATGGAGTTTCTGTAGTGTAGTGGTTATCACATTTGCCTAACATGCAAAAGGTCCCTGGTTCAAAGCCAGGCAGAAACATGCTGGTTTCCTTTTCCCAGATCCCCTTGCTGTCCAGGAAGGCTCTCCTCCTTCTCCTATTGGCCTGTCCCTGGGATAACTCCAACCCCTGCATGACAGAAGGTGCTGACAGCAGTGGAGAAAGCACCTTGGTGTCAGGCTGGAGAACCTAGAGGCCTTAGGCATGTTACTTTTCAGATACTTGTGGCTTGGCCTCCTCTGCCCTTGCAGATTGGCTGGTGGACGCCGGTTCTTCCTGCTGGCCTCCTTTGCGTGACTTGCCAAAGGAGGAAGTGAGGCAGGAATTGGGCACAAGAGGAAAGTCAAGCTGAGAAAGGCAGGGCAGAAACTAAGCACATCATTGTGGCTAAGTGGGGTTAGTAGAGCACCACCCTTCATTCTGCAAAGCCTGGGGAGGTGTGGTTCGCTGCTGGGAAGCAGAATCCTGTGCCTGCCTCTTGGCTTCCCAGGGATGGCTACTTGCAGCCCAGGAGAAGAAGTGGGGTTCTGGGTGAAAGGAAAACAAGCAAAGCTGAGTCCAAGCGGAGAATGGCTGCTCCTTTATGGCCAACCTGGGGGCATGACTGATGGTTCTAGAGGTGGAGGCTGGCCTGGCTGTGAGCAACTGGGATCCAGGAAACCCCCGCCTGCCCTTCTGAGGGCAAAACCCATGGAGGTGCGGTTGGCTGCTGGGAGATAGACCCCTGTGGCTGCCTGTTGGCATCCCAGGGATGGGTCCTTGCAGCCCAGGAGAAGCGGGGTTCTGGGTGGAAGGAAAAGAAGCAATGGTGAGGCAGAGTAGGCTCCTTTCTGTCCAAGATGGTGGGCTGTGGTGAGTCTGGGAGTTGCCTGTAAGCCATAAGTGGACATAGTGCAGTGAAAACTGCTGCTCCATTCTGGCCGACCGCGGGGCACCATGGATCACTTGGGAGTAGGGGCAGGGCGCTGGCTGTGAGCAAATGAGATCCAGGAAGCCCCAGCCTGCCCCTCCAGGGGCCGAGTCTTCTTTTTCTCTCCTGCCATGGGGACCCTAGCCTCAAGCCTGCCCAGCATGTGCTGTAGCTGGAGCATTAAGCCTTCCTGTGTGGCCCGTGCTGGAGCTGACCCTGGACCCCTGTGGGGCACTGTTGGGGGAAATCCTGACTGCAAATAATTCTAGGGGAGGCAGCCGCTGTGGTTCACCCTTTCTGCTCCCTGCGCTGCTGCACCCTAAAATCCCTGTCGGCCAGAAAATTGGGCTAGGAGCCTGGAAAGAGGAGGCAAAGGGGTGGCCTGAGCCCCCTCGGGCACTGCCCTACCCCAGGCAGCCCACAGAGACCTGATGCCTCCCCAAGCATCACACAGAGATGTGCCAGCAGCGCTAAGGCAGCTCCCTGCCCACTCTGTCCCCTCCCTCCATGCTGCACTGCTACTGGAAGCAGCTGGCATATCCCTGTGGCCCTGAGTGCAAACTCCATAGCTGACCCGCCCCCGAATCCCATTGCCTAGAAGCCTCTGCAGGAGGGGAGTGTGTGCCGGTCACTTTGGGAGCTGTACTGCCCGAGGTAAGCAACCCCCCCTCCGACCACCTCCTGCACCCCTACCCCTGCCCCAGCACAGAGGCTCTCTGTGTCTTGAACAAGCACTGTCAAGGATTGACCAAGAACTTCTGCTCTGTTTATGTGAAAGAGACACAAAAAAGGGAGCCCAGCAGACAAGTTTAATTCACAAGCACAAACTGGCTGGCCAAGCCAGGATCTCTCAGTTACTCAGAAGGCTCTTCAGCCAGCTCTTCCCAAAGACCAGTCTCTGGAGGCTTTTGTGACATGATGTACCTCAAAAGAGCCCCCTGTAGCTCACATATTCATCATTCATATATGACTGTGATATGTCATACAAACCATTCCATGTAAGTTATCACATGAAAAGTCATGATCTGCTGAAATCGGTTATTCTGTCCAAATATGTATAGCATGAGGGTGTATGAAGTTATGCATTTTGCTGTATGGTTGTTACTGAAATATGCTATAATTTTGCTAGTAACCCCTGCCAAGGAGGGAGTTCAACAACCATGAATCAGCAGAGGAATTGTAATTAAGAGATTTCCAATTCAATGACAGATGCCCAAACACAACACTGTGGGGACTGCTCAAGTCTATGATTCAGTTGCACAAGACCACACCAGGAGGATTCCCCAACCTAGTGACTCAGCAGAGCCCACCTGGACACGTCTGGGCAAGTGTCTTCTAGACACTTGAACTAAGGATATAAAAGAAGAGACTGTGGCATCATGTTTTTGCCTTTCTCCTCTCCCACCTATGCTGGAAGTAGCAGGAATCCTGAGAAAATGAAGGTCATCTGAGGACAGTAATCCAAGTTTTAGGTGGAATTCTTTGTATTAAGGAGGGTAACATCCAGTGGGATGAGAAAATTGCTTGACCTAACTACTGCCTAGTGTAATAAGGCGTAAAGTTTAGATTTTGCTGTGGTCGTACAGTGCTTAGTGCTCTGCACTGTGGCCCCAAGAGCCATGGATGCAAGTTGAGTTAGGATGACCTTTTCCTTGTCTCCACATTTCTTAGCTGCATCCTTCCAACGCTTGTCAGAAAAAATGACCGGTTTCTTTTGGAAGCATTTGCATTGCAAGGCAGAAGCACTCTTCTCTGTTTCCTCAAAAGATTGACCAAAAGATGGGAAGAGCGGACACATTCCTAGGGGTTAAAGCAAAGAAACAGTGAAAGTATATGGCAATAAAGCTTGTTTTCTGTGTGTGTGAAGGTAAGGCATTGGTCCCTGGGAAGGGAGGTGGAAGGATGTCATATCTTATACTGACATGTGCCAACTTTTCATAAACTCAAGGTTGGATCTGTGGGAAGAACGTCTCCCTACAGAAGAGACTAACGTAATAGGAACAGGGATTCTTTGTTCAATCTGCAACTCTGAATAAGACAGAATTATTTAGTTCTTAGATTCAACACCTGGCAATTTGCTGACCAGGCCTATCTTAGCAAACAAGGCTTTCTGTTTACCCCAGCTTTCTCTTAGCTGATCATTATTTGCTAGGCTTGTGGTCCCTTGACCATACTCTGGACTTAGTGTCTGGAAAAGAGCTGGTTGTTATATAAAATGCACATGGATTTTAACCCTTCACATACAGTAATAGCAAAGTTCTTGGTTCAGGCTTGTAGCAGTGATGGAATAAACTGCAGGTTCAAATCAAGTCTCTGGAATCCATCCACAGCTGGGATGGGGCATTCAGTCCTTTGTACAGAGCTTCAGTTTGTAGTAAAGTCCCTCCAGGTATGAAGCAGGACTGAAGAAAGATGGAGATGAGGCATCAGCCTTTTATAGTCTCTTGCCATGTGGTTTTGCTTTCTTGTTCCCGGGGACACTCTATCCAGCACGTGGCACAGAAAAATCTTAGGCCTTGGCAATACTGGTGCATTACAGCGCTGCAACTTTCTTGCTCAGGGGTGTGAACCCCCCCCCCCGAGCACTGCAAGATACAGCGCTGTAAAGCGCTAGTGTAAACAGTGCCACAGCGCTGGGAGTGCGGCTTCCAGAGCTGTAAGCTAAACCCCATGAGGAGATGGTTTACGTGCAGCCGTGGGAGAGCTGTTGTCCAGGGCTGGTGCTACAACCACACTCGCCCTTCAAAGCGCTGCCGCGGCAAGTGTAGCCATACCCTCAGATCTCTGTCCATAGGCAGGTCCCTGCATACCTTGCTGAACCACAAGGCGTATCTGCCTTCTCTCAAAGGGTCGATTGTATAGCTCATGGTCCTTAATGGGCCATCAAACAGGCTAGGCAGAACTGACACTAACTTGTCTGGGGTGTTGCCCAGAAGCAGAGCACAAGTTTGAAATACGGACAGTATACAGCCAATATTCATAATATCAACTACAAAAATGATACACATCTAGAGATAGCATAATTATAATCAGCCAATCAGAACCTCTCCATAGACCCCTTACATGACAACCTTTCTACAATATTGGCTGAAAATATAGAACAGTGGTCGCAACAGTGATCTACACAGTTACAGATTATGTCAGTAACATTACAGGAGGTGACACAGCATCAGTGAGACTGATACTGGAATACTGCCTCCAGTTTTGGTGTCCTCATTTGAGAAAGATCTTGAGAAATTGGAGCTGGGTCAGCAAAGAGCCACCAAATGTTCTGAGGGCTGGAGAAAAATGCCTTCCAGTGAGCTACTAAAAGAGCTCAACCTGTTTAGCTTCTCAAAAGAAGATTGAAAGGTGATTTCACTGAAGCGTTGAAGGGCCTTAAAGGAGAGAAAATATTGGGTTTTAAAGGACTCTTGAATGGAGTAGAGAAAGGCATAACAAGAGCCAATGGCTGGAAAGTGAAAAGAGACAAATTCATATTACAACTAAGGCACAAATAGTCAACAGTGAGGATGATTCATCACGGGAACAAGCTACCAAGGAAAGTGGTGGATTTGCCATCTCCTGATGTCATTCAATGAAGACCAGATGCCTTTCTGGAATGTTTTTCCCCCAAAAGTAGCTATTGTGTCATACAGGAGGCTTGTGATACGCAGGGGGTCAGATTAGATGCTCTAATGGTCTCTTCTGGCCATAAAGTCGACTAATTTCTGAAAAACTGGGTGTAGCATTGGCAGCAGCGTCTGATGTTTTCCTGTCTAGCCGGCTTGCTGCCTAGAACGAACGCTCCTCGAGTGGGGTGATCCACAGGGAGTAGCTCAAACCTGCAAAGTGCCTGGCCAGGAGCAGGACATTGGCACAGCAAGGGAGAGGTGTGGCAGTGACATCACAAAGGCCTTTTGCAGGACCTCAGACTATTGGTCAAAGGTGGTGGGGAGGTGGTGACCTCACAGAGAGATGCTGACATCAGCCGGTAGGACAGGGGCGAGGGCCAGGGAAACCTCAAAGTCTCCTGTGGCTTTGCTTCAGGAAGTCTCCTTCTCCAGGTCTCTCTTTGAGGACTGAGGGAGTATTCAGGTTCACGGACGTAAGCGCAAGGAGGAACCTCTTTTGAGTTTTCTCCTTCCCTTTTAGTGATTTTACTAGAGACCAGCCATCCCTGTTTAGAAGGTAAGAGCCTCCTGGAGGTTTGAAACCTGTTCAGTCTGATCCTCTGGTGACAGGACACTTCCCTTCTCTGTACCTCAGGCTCTCCCCATCTGTTCAATGGGAACAGGGACAGTTCTCGAACTCTGGGCAGTTGTTTGCCTGAGTGAGATAAGGGGCGATGAAACCCTCTTGAAGGAAAAAGAAGAGTTTCATGGAGTTTAGCACCAAGGAATTCTAAAGTTTTCTAAAACATTTAGTCTGTGGAAACAGGATATGGTCGGGGCCAATCTTTAACCACTGCCCTTTTAAAGCCCATTCAGGGATGTGAGTCCCTGTCTTTTAGGTACCTGGGGTTCTTTGCCAGCAGGAGAGAAGATGTTCCTGCCTCCATTTTTGTGGCCTTAACAAACCAGGTGTTGTACCCCAGTTCTCGTCTGAGATCCCTAAAAAAGAACATCTTCCATCCATGAACAAGACAGGACCTATCTCTAAAAGGGGAACAAAGAGACCATAGGGACTTACAGACTAGCCAGCCTCACTTCCGTAGCTGGAGAGATCCTGCAATACATTCTTAAACACTCAGTTTGTCAGCAGCACCTACAGGATAATTTGGTTCTTAGGACGAGTGAGCATGGATTTGTCAAGAACAAATCATTCCAGACCAATCCTCTTTCCTTCTTTGGTAGGGTTCTGGGCCTGGTGGAGGCGGGTAAACAGTAGATGGGAACTAGCTTAGTGTTGCTAAGGCTTTTCACACAGTCCCATAGGACATTCTCATAACTGAACAATGGAAATGCAGTCCAGCTGCAATCAGTGTAATGTGGGTGCAGAGCTGGTTGAAAGCCCAAACTCCAGGAGCCCTTCTCCATGTTTGGCTGTCCAACGGAGAGGGTGTACCTAGTGGGTCTGGCAGGGATCAGTCCGGAGTCCGGTACTATTCAATATTTTCATGAATGATTTGGAAAATGCAGTGGAGACCATGCTTCTAAAATTTGCAACTGACACCAAGCACTTTGGAGCACAGGACTGAAATTCAAAACGCCCTTAACAAATTGGAGACTGGGTCTTCTTGAGCCAAACTCCATGGCTGGGCCCCTCTCTCTACACTGGGCTGAAGTGTAACCCCAGAGCCAAACACTCCTCCTGGGCAGTGCGCTCCAACCTTGAATGGTCAGATGCTGCCCTGCCCACACCAGCCACATCCTCCCAGCCCTACTTGCAGCCAGCCCTGCAGCAAAGCCCCTGACAAACCCCCAGCCCTGTCTCCAGCCATCTCCTACCGCAACCCCCTGTGGCCCTGCCCAAAGCCAACCATCCCCTTCACACACCCAGCCTGCACCAGCCCTCCACCTCCCATCTCCAGCCAGCCCTGCATCCCCTGCCCTGTCTCCAGCCAACCCGATGCACCCCCCTGCCTGAAGCCAGCCAGCCCCACACCTCTTAGGGCTGTCTGGAGGGGTCAGCACCTTTGCCCGGGAAGCTGGACACAGGAAATGGCCGGCTGGAGGGAGTTGGGTTAGTTCAGTTTCAGTTTTAGTCTTGGTGGTTGGAATTCAGGGATTCCCAAATTGGGAACTAAGTTTCCTGAACCCGTAGAAGGACTTGATTGTGGGGTCCTGCTTGTGCCTCCAAGCTCTGCTGTGTCCTTCACTCCTGTTGTCCAATAAACATTCTGTTTTACTGGCTGGCTCAGAGTCACTGTGATTCCCAGGGAGAGGGGTGCAGGACCGGACTCCCTCACACTCTGTGACAAACCCTAAGCTCCTCCGGGACCCCTGCAGCCTGGACGTAGGTATCTGTGCCTCCCACCAAACACCTAAGACCCTCAGAGACACCTCCACCCTGAACTTAGGTATCTGTGACCCCCACAACCCCCCTAAGCCCCCTAGGGACCTATACAGCCAGAACATTGGTATCTGTACCCCATATAGACTCCATAAGCCCCCTGTGACACTCCAGTGTGTACGTAGGTATATGTGCCCCTCAGAAACCCTCTAAGCTCCCAGGAACCCCTACAGCCTGGACAGAGGTATTTGCACTCCCACAACCCCCCTAACCCACCCCCTCCCGGGACATCTACAATCTGGATGTAGATATCTGTGCCCCTCACGAAACCTCTAACCCCCCCGGGACCGATACAGCCTGGACATACGTATCTGTGCCCACCCGAACCCCTAAAACCCACTGGTACCCCTACAACCTGGACATAGGTATCTTCAGCCCCCACAAATCACCTAAGACTCCCAGGACGCCTCCAGTTTGGACGTAGGTATCTTTGCCCCCCACTAAACCCCTAAGCCCCCCTGGTACCCCTTCAGCCTGGATGTAGGAATATGTGCCCCCTACGAACCCTCTAAGTCCCCCTGGGACCCCTAGAGCATGGAGATTCGTATCTGTGTCCCCCCCAAACTCTCTAATCCCCCCAGGGATCCCTATGGCCTGGACGTAGGTATCTGTGTACCCCAAGGCCCCTAAGATCCCCCGGACCCCTGCAGCCTGGATGTAGGTGTGACAGTGCTGCCCGTGGGAGCCAGCTGAGCTCACTCAATCAGAGTGAATTGCAAACAAAACAGGGCAGACAAATCCCAAACGCTGGTGGTTATTTCAATACTTAGATTTACCAAGCCAGCACAAAACAGCTTCTGTATTACCTCACTGGTTACTTAGAAGTTTAAACCACGCAGTTCCCTTAAAGTCCCCAGCCTCAGGCCTCCGTCCAGACACACCTGTTAGATATGATGATGATTCCTGAAAATCTTACTTCATCATATAAAAGAAAAGATTCTTCCAATCCCAAAGGATCAGCCACATAACCAGGTTCAATTATAACTTAGATCTTACCTATAATAAATGCTACAGCCAATTCTTATTAACTAAGCTAAAATGTATTAGAAAAGAAAAGAGAAAGAGTGTTGGTTAAATGATTAATACACATATAGACTTGAATTCAATTTTTGAGGTTCAGATACACAGTAGAGATGAGCTTGTAGTTGCCAAAAGTCCTTTTAGAAATAGTCCATAGGTTATAATCCAATGTCCATATTCAGGGTGGCTCCAGTCAATGACTGGGGATCTCAATCCTTGTGGCCTAAGGTTTCCCCCTCTTGAAACCCAAAGCAGATCTGAGATGAAGAAGGATCATGTCCCAGGTTCTTATACATTTCCAGCAGCCTTTCAGCCTGAGAAAACAATAGGCTTAACTTTTCTTCCAAACATCCTGGCAATTAGTGCATCCATCAAACAGTTCAGATACAGATTACCACAACCTTCAAAGAATCACGGACAATAATACTATTTCACTCAAGTATCATTATAAATGTTAATATTCCTTTTTTGCTCTTTGAATTAAAACTATAGTAATAGACAAGACTTGTTTGCTTACATCACAAGACCTGAGCAAACCCCTCCTCTTCTACCTCTAACACTGAAGACTTGCATTTCAAAGCTCTGTTCATTTACATATCTTGTTAACCAGTTTTTAAGGTTCACCAATGGGTCAGGTGAGTCGGTGAGGTGAGTTAATTAACTCTTTCTGGCCCTGTAACCTTTCAATGAGATATTACATTATACTTATAATGTCACAGTCGCGGTGAGTTGACTGCTGCAGCTCCCCGTAAACTCTGCTTGCACCTCTCACCGAGCTGGAGTACAGCAGGCGAGGGGAGAGCACTCAATGTATTGCATCTACACTAGACGCGATATATCAACCCCCACTGGATCAATCACTGCCCACCGATTCGGCAGGTAGTATAGACATACCCCGAGTATCTGGTGATTGGAGCTGGACCCCGGAGGGAGACACATTGAAGGAACTCAGGGGTTAAGTTGCCTCTATTGTCAACTGTCAGGGCTGCTGTGGCTCAGAGGAGGGTGCTTGACTGCCTGGCAGGTTTAGGCGCCGCAAGCCTTGGAGGTGGGAGAAGTGAAGCGGCCACGGGGTGCTCGTGCTCGAAGCAGGGGTGAGCTGGGGCGAGGGGGGTGCCACAGGGCAGAGCAGGGGAGTTGCCACAAGAGGGGAGACTCAGGGTGGAGGAGGGAGCTGCCACGGGTGGGGCCCCTCCGGGCAGGGGTGCGGGGGGGGGAGGGTGCAAGGTGGAAGTTTTGCCTAGGGCATGAAACATCCTTGCAGCAGCCCTGCCCCACACCCTGCCTGCAGCCAGCCCTGCACCCCCTGCCCTGCCCGCAGTCAGCCTCTCTCTCCAGCCAGCCCTGCACGTTCTGCTTTGCCTGCACCAGCCGCATCCTCCCTTCCCTGTCTCCAGCCAACCCCTGATGCACCCCCCTGCCTGAAGCCAGCCAGCCCCGCAGCCCTTGCCCTGCCTGAAGCCAGACCCTACCTCCAGCCAACCCCACATCCACTGGTGCCCTGCACTTCCCAGGGCAGTAACCCTGCACATCTGCTTCAATGAGGGGGGCAGGGAGCAGCTGGGACCCACACATGTGCACACCCTATGGTGACCAGACAGCAAGTGTGAAAAATCGGGACAGGGTGGGGAGTAATAGGATCCTAGATAAGAAAAAGACCCCAAAATTCGGACTGTCCCTATAAAATAAGGAGATCTGGTCACCATAGCACAGCCCCAGGACTCCTGAGTTCCATTGTTGGGTTTCCTACTGGTTCCACTGCTGGTTGTTTTCCTTTTCCTGGGGACTTTGAGCAAGTTGCTCCCCACTCTCGGGCTCTGTCCCCAGCAGTCAAATGGGGATTTCATACTTTCCCGCTATTGGAAAGTGCTGGGAGAATCCCCCAGCAAAAGCTGTTCTGACAGTGCTAAGCAGCATCTGATCAATCAAGGTCGGAGCTCACTGCCCAGGAGGAGTGCTTGGCTCTGGAGTTTCACTTCATCCCAGTGTAGAGAGAGAGCCCTAACCATGGAGTTTGGCTCAAGAAGACCAAGTCTTCAATTTGTTAAGGACGTTTTGAATTTCAATCCTGTGCTCCAAAGTGCTTGGTGTCAGTTGTAAATTTTAGAAGCATGCTCTCCACTCCATTTTCCAAATCATTCATGAAAATATAGAATAGTACCTGACACCGGACTGATCCCTGCCAGACCCACTAGGTTCACCCTCCCTGTTGGGCAGCCAAACATGGAGAAGGGCTCTGGGAGTCTTGGCTTTCAATCAGCTCTGCACTCACATTACACTGATTGCAGCTGGAGTACATTTTCCTCGTTTGCTTCTGAGAATGTCCTACGGGACTGTGTCAAAAGCCCAAGATAGATCCCATCTACTGTTTACCCACCTCCACCAGGCCAAGAACCCTGCCAAAGAAGGAAAGAGGATTGGTTTGGAATGATTTGTTCTTGACAAATCCACGCTCACTAGTCATAAGAACCAAATTATCCTGTAGGTGCTGCTGACACACTGAGTGTTTAAGAATGTATTGCAGGATTTCTCCAGCTATGGCAGTGAGGCTAGCTAGTCTGTAAGTCCCAGAGGTCTTTTTGTTCCCCTTTGAAAGATAGGTCCTGTCTTGTTCATGGATGGGAAGATGTTCTTTTTCAGGGATCTCAGACAAGAACTGGGGCACAACACCTGGTTTGTTAAGGCCACAAAAACGGAGGCAGGAATCTCTTCTCTGCTGCTGGCAAAGAACCACAGGTACCTAAAAGATAGGGACTCACATCTTTGCATGGGCTTTAAAAAGGCAGTGGTTAATAAGTTTGGCCCTGACCATTTCTTGTTTCCACAGACTAGACATTTTAGCAAACTTTAGAATTCCTTGGTGATAAACACTGTGAAACTCCCCTTTCTCCTTCACATAGGGTTTTAACCCCCTTTTCTAACTTGGGCTCTAAACTGCCCATAGTTCGAGAACTGTTCCTGTTCCCATTCGACAGATGGGAGAAGGGAAGTGACCTACCGAAGGCCTGCACAGCAAGGCGATGGCAGAGCCAGAAAGAGAAGCCACCAGTTCTGACTACTGTTCTAACAGATGAAAACACCCCAGAGGCAGGGATAGAGCCCAGGAATCGAGATGGTGGGAAAATTTCATTCAAACCATTTCTGTTCGAAAATCCCATTCAGATTAAACCAGTTTGTTTCTCAAAATCATAACAAGTGGGATGAAAGTTCTTTGCAAAAATATTTTGTTGCAAAACAAAAGCAACTCCTGTTTGTCAGAGTGTGTTAAATTGTCTCCTCGCACACAAAGTTGCTACTATTAACAATTTCAAAATAAAAAAATACAAATAAAATAGACTATTTCAGCTAATCTATTATGTCATAATCTGCTCTGAGTAAACATGATGAGAAACCTCATATAATGCACTACTTCTAGTGACACTCCCAAATGGGTCCGCATCCTTCACCCACCATGAGGTAGGTAGAGCGGATCATTATTACCCCTACTTGAAAGAGAGAGAAGCTAAGGCTGAGAAAGGAGAATTGACTTGTCTTAGGTCACACAGCCCATCAGAGGCAGTGTTGGGAATAGGATCGAAGAGCCCTGATTTTCAAACTAACCATCGGATCTTGAATTTCAGACATTCAATGACCTGAATAAAGTGCTCTCAGATGAGCTCCAGACCAACAACAGCGCACAGTAATTATTTAGCAAGTATTTCAGGAGAACTGCAATGTTAGAGAGAATCATCAACTGCTCAGAGACAATTAATGCAGAGAAGCAGCAAAATTAATCAAAGATAGAACTGGTTCTGACTTATTTACTTTATCTTAAAAGAGAACAACAAGGACCTGAGTCTCCTCTCTGTCAATAACCCGCTGCTCAGCCAATCAGGGAAGAGACTGAGGACGGGAGGCTGAGGGTTCTCACCAGAGAGCCCAAAGGATGGCCCAGGTCACTGGTGGGGATCACTGCCCGAGCACTATTTCAGTCCCACATTTTTGGGTGGACCTTCCATAGTGGGAGCTGCAGAGCACTCCCCCGCAACACACACACACACACCTCCTTCCTGTTGTTGGGAAGGAAACAGGAGAAAGGACAAAAGAAGCAAGAGAAAGGATGGACGGAGGGATGGAGGAAGAGGTGAAACAAAAAGGACAAACCCTAATGTCCCCAGTGATTCTAAGGGACAAAATCCCAAGTGCGCAATAAAATTCTGTCTCCTTAAGCTCGTGTTTTCCATACCTAGAATTCACTTGTCACCAGATGGATCAGACTGATCAGGTTTGAAACCTCCAGTAGGCTCTTACCTTCTAAACAGGGACGGCTGTTTTCTAGTAAAATCACTAAAAGGGAAGGAGGGAACTCGAAAGAGGTTCCTCCTGGCGCTCACGTCCATGACCCCAAATAATCTCTCAGTCCTCAAACAGAGACCTGGATAAAAAAACGTGCTGAAGCAAAGCCACAGGGGTCTCAGAGGTTTCCCTGGCCCCTCACCCCTGTCCTGCCTGGCTGATGTCAGTATCTCTCTGTGAGGTCACCATCTCCCCACCACCTTTGACCAATAGTCTCAGGTCCTGCAAAAGGCCTTTGTGATGTCACTGCCACACCCCTCCCTTGCTGGGCTAATGTCCTGCTCCTGGCCAGGCACTTTGGAGGTTTGAGCTACTCCCTGTGGATCACCCCACTCAAGGAGTGTTCGTTCTAGGCAGCAAGCCAGCTAGACAGGAAAACATCAGACGCTGCTCCCAATGCTACACTCAGTTTTTCAGAAATTAGTCGACTTCATGGTCAGAAGAAACCATTAGAGCATCTAACCTGCATATCACAGGCCTCCTGTAAGACACAGCAGCTACTTTGGGGGCAAACACATTCCAGAAAGGCATCTAGTCTTCATTAAATGACATCAGGAGATGGCGAATCCACCACTTTCCTTGGTAGCTTGTTCCTGTGGTGAATCATCCTCTCTGTTGACTATTTGTGCCTTAGTTGTAATATGAATTTGTTTCTTTTCACTTTCCAGCCATTGGGTCTTGTAATGCCTTTTTCTGCTCCATTCAAGAGCCCGTAAATACCCAATCTTTTCTCTCCATTAAGGCACTTCAACACTTCAATGAAATCACCTTCCAATCTTCTTTTGATAAGCTAAACAGGTTGAGCTCTTTCAATAGCTCACTGGAAGGCATTTTTCTCCAGCCCTCAGAACATTTGGTGGCTCTTTGCTGCCCTAGCTCCAAGTTCACAACATCTTTTTCAAATGAGGACACCAAAACTGGAGACAGTATAAAGGTTGCATAAAGGTAAAATTAAATAGGTTGCAGAGGAGTTTTTTTTAATTTCGGCTTTTGTTGCTAAACATTTTGTCTCTCTGCGGTGAGAAAAAACACTCCTCAAATGCCAAAATTTGAGCCATGAAAAGCGGCAGTGTGAACAGCACTTCATAAGTGGAGCTGTGCTCCCGGTGACGAAGCTCCTGCCCCTCGTTGGAGGTAGTTTGGCTTTGTTGCCAGGGAAGATCTCTCCCTGCGAGAAGGACGGCCACACAGTGCACCTTACAATGGCACGGTTAGAATGGCACAGCTGCACCATGGTAAGGTGCGCGGTGTAGACACAGCCTCAGAGCTGGGGGAAAGCCGACAGGTGCTGAGGAGCACAGGGTTCAGACAGAGGCATCCGTTAGGAGGGGAACTATTCACAGGGATTCTCTATAGCCTAGTAAGGAGGAGAGGATGGAAGATGATAATGTACAGGTAGGATCTGATCAGAAACAGTGAAATGAAAGAGTCTCCCTCAATTGCATCATGCAATAGCAGACAGCTAAAATGGGACACATTTTATAAGTGCTTAAATACAAATGCTAGATGTCTAAGTACTAAGACGGGTGAATTTGAGTGCCTGGCATTAAGTGACGATATTGATAGAATAGGCATCACAGAAACCCCTGCAGTCCCTCCTGCACCCATGTGGGGACACTGACCTGTGTGCATGGAGTAGCTGGCATTGCTGCCTCCCGCTCCTCCCTGGGACGCTGCTCCTCCAGGCACCCGTAGGGGCTGTGGGATGTGGGGGCAAGAAGTGAGATCATCCGAGCTCCCTGCATCCAGGTCACTTTCCTCAGCCGGGCTGCATAAGGGGAGGGCAGAGAGCAGCAGCTTCTGATGCTCCCCTCACAGCACAGCCCAGGTGGGGAAAGTGACCAGGACTCATGGAGCACATAGTGTTTCTCCTCGCTGTCCAAAACCCTCTTTGGGTCCACGGAGGAGCATTGGGGCAGGGGAGAGCAGTGAGCACCTTTGCACCGCCACATGGTGCCCTTTGACCCCATGGAGCCCTGGGCAGCTGCCGAGGGGCCCCACTCCTAGGGCCAGCCAGGCTCCCCAGCACGAACAGCAGAGAACACAGGGAGACGGGCTACACACTGAGCAGTGGTAGCCTGGGCGGCTCATAATGGAGGCTCGGGGGGGAGGGGACTCAGCCTCCCCAAACCTTGCCTTCCCAAGGGGACAGTGGGGCCCATGACCAGGGGCCCTGGCCAAATTAGGTCCCCCTGGAAAAGTCTCCCTCATGTCAGCCTCAGGGCTGGAGGAGCTACCATTCCTTGCTACGGCCCGGAGGCTGCAGCAGGGGGACAGAGCTTCTCTGGTCTCAGGGCCGCAGCGGGGCAGAGGTAAAGGAGTGATAGGGTGGGGCCAGTGGGAGAAGGGGTGGAACAGAGGTGACAGTGGATGGGGCCATGGGTGGAAGGTGTGGAAGGGGGCAGAGACAGAAGGGGGGGCCATGGTTCCGGTGCTGGGACCCCCACACTTGTTCTCCCTTTCCCTGGGCTTGGGCATCAGTAGCCCCTGCTTAGCGAGTAGGGGTCAGTGGTCCCCAAAATGAGGGGCGTGACTTCCAGGGGGACACAGAGGAAGATTGATGGAGGCACTTCAGGGCCTGAGCCAGCTCCCATGGAGGGCAGGGAGGGAGCAACACTCAGCCCCGCTCTGTCCCAGCTCTTCCCGAACCTCACCCTCAGCCTGGGCCTCTAGCTCCCAGCCCGGCCTCGACCCTTTACCCCTGTCTGCACCCCACTCCCCAGCAAGCAACAGCCCCACTCCCAGATTCGGTTCTCGATCGCGGCTTCTGAGGGGCCACAGCCATGGCTAAGAGGGCACATTGTGAAATGTTTCGGGACCACTGGTTTAGGGTGATGACCTCAATCACTTCTCTGCAGTCCAATAAAAGCTATTCCTCACCCACCTACCCCTCCATCAGGACGGACTAGGTACGTTCTGCTGCCCTTCACTCATACAGGAAGGAGAATAACATTTCACTCCACTCAATCCTAAAGTGATTTGTAACCCGCCACCATCCAAAACTGGTCATTTTTAGGAAGCGGCCCCATCATGCTGCATAGCTAGGCAGAGTAGGTGTGTCTGTGCAAACACGATCTGTTCCTGAAGTCTTTCCCCAGCTCCTCACTAGATGTGAGGGGGGAGCTCATTCAGACCCTGCTTACGCTTAGTATTTAAAAACTCCATCATATCCCTATCTCTGCCAGCCTTAGATTTCTCCTCCTGTCCATTTCTTGACAGCTCAGATGAGGTGACTGAGTGGTTAAGGTGATGGACTGCTAATCCATTGTGCTCTGCATGCATGAGTTCAAATCCCATTCTCAGCAGATGCATTTAGTCTTCACCCCTCCTTTATAGATAACCATCTCCCCCTTTGATACAATGACAGATCAAACAATATTACTTCTTGCAAACAAAAACCTTCTCAGAATCTCAGCCCCTTCCCTTGCTTCAATAAAAAATCTAAATCTCAGATTTCTAAAAAATTGTCTAGTCCCGTATTTCTTAGTTTTTATCTCAAAAGGGAACATCCTCATAATCTCCCCCAAACACCCTGGGACCTGCCCAAATAATTAAAGTACTCCCAACATGAGCAAGACCACAACAGTGAACCAGAGCTAGTGTCTAGGCCAGGCTGCTCTGAAAGAGGCAACTCCAACATTTTTTCACGGCTTCCCTTGGCAAAGTCCGACTGAGAAAAGAAAATTCCCCGAACTGAAATTTTTTCTGAAAAACCAATACTAGTTTGTTTGGAGACTTTGATTTGAATGTGTTATTATTATTCTCTTTTGATTTATTTCAGTTCAGTGTTTGTCCTCCAGATGTGTTTCTGGGTATTGAGTTGTGGGGGAGAGAGGCCAAGTCATGATGTCTCTTCTCCTCTTTCATAGTTTCTTCCAACTTGCTAGGAAGTACCTTTGCTAGGATGTGAGACAAGCACTGTCCATTGTCGATGTGCTATCTCAGAGAAGTCTGTATTGTACACACTTCCTGGGATAGTCCTTGGGAGTGTGGATCCCTTTAATGGGCCAGCAGAGAGTCTGGCTCCTCCATTGTCGCACCTGAAAGGCTGGTGGTGGGCATTTCCCAACCTCACACCATATCTCAGTAACACACACAGAGCAAACTTCATAACTTCCCAACCAATGCTACACACACAGTCCAACACAATATTAATGTTCAACAGATCAAGACTTTTGAAATGATACCTCACCAGGTAGACTTTGTACAAACCGTGTCATCATTGTATGAGAGTGGTGAATATGGGGCTTCCAGGTGTTGCTTTGAGCACAGTGTGCCGCACCCGGGCTGACACTGCAATGGAGACGTACCCGTAGAGTCCATCTGTCCTGGGATAAAGATTGCAGCATGGCTGGCCTGGGTCATCTGACTTGGGCCCATGGAGCTAAAGCTGAGGGGCTAAAAACTGTGGTGCAGATATTTGTGTTCACATTGAAGCCAGGGTTCTGAAACCCTCACCCCTCCTGGGGTCTCTGAGGTTGGGCTCCAGTCCCTATGTCTGCACTGTAATTTTATAGTCTTGCAGCCCAAGCCTCATAACCCTGAGTCAGCTGGCCAGGCTTTGAGGCAGGTACCCTGGGTGTGTTAATCGCAGTGTAGATATTACATTAGGCTTCATCTCCAGTGCAATGAAACACCCACGGCTGGCCCAGGTCACATTAATCAGGGTCATGGTCTACAGTAAAGTTTGGCTTGGTCTACAGTAAAGTTGCAGTGTCCATGTCTCGCCTCAGGCTCAGTCCCCTGCTCTAGGAGCCCAGAAGGTCGGGAGGGAGTTTAGCGAGTGGAAATGGTAAAACTGCATTGAGGGGACTAGACCACTGACCTACCAGCTCTTAACACCCCAACTTTCAGTAACTCTGTTAGCAGTGCCTGTGAGTGTAATTTAAACCATAATAAAAACCACACTGGGCTACACCAAAGGTCCGTCTAGCTCTGAATCTTGTTTTCTGACAGTCACCAACACCAGGTGCCCCAAAAGGCACTCAATCAAGCACCACTAGGAGTTGAACCCAGGATCTTCTGTTTACAGAACAGGTGCTGTAACCAGCTAAGCCATGGTGCCTGCTGCTGCTTAAAGCATCGTGTCTGCCCACACCTGACTCTGCCAATCCCCACTGAGCCCTGATAAGCTTTGCTCGTGTTTGGATTCTGTAAAGCAGAGGAGCAGGGGAAGGTTTACTCACAAGGTGTGTGAGTGATTATTTGGACAGGTCTACACTACAAAATTAGGTTGGTGTTACTTATATGTATAAAAAATGTTCACTCCCCCAAGCAATGCAGTTATAGCAAACCAATGCTGGTGTAGCTACCAGCTCAGCTGTCAGAACGTTCTGGAGCTATGAAAGGGGAGGGGCCCAGCCTCTGTAGCAGGACTGCAGGGCAGGTGAGTTCACGGCAGGCATTGTGGGATACTGGTGGAGGCCAGTTATGGTGATATAATGAACAGCAGCATTTACACTGACAATTTGTCACTTTAAGTTTGCTGCAAAAAGCTCTAGGTTCTCGTCAAGGTTGGGATTGAGGGGCACTGGGAATAGGAGGGGCGTGGGTTGGGACAGAGAAGGGTGCCGACCGAGGGAGGGTTGTGTGTTTTTCACACACCTGAGCAACATAATGATGTTAAAATAACTTTGTAGTGCAGATCTGGCCAAAATTTTACACACACACACACCTTGCAAGGAAAATGTCATCTGCTCCTCTGCTTTGCAGAATCCAAACACATGCAAAGCTTATCAGGCCCTGGTGGGGAATGGCAGGGAGTCAGCTGTGATCAGACAGTGTCCCTTAGCCACAGGCAGGCACCATGGCTTAGATGGCTAAAGCACCTGCCTTGTAAACATGAGATTCTGGGTTCAACTCCCAGTGGTGCCTTGTTGAGTAGCTCTTGGGGTACCTGGAATTGGCTACCGCCAGAGGACAAAACACAGAGCTAGATGCAGCTTTAGTCCAGTGTGACTGGTCTTATGGCTTAAATTATGCTCATAGGCACTGATAATAGAGTAACTGAAAGTTTGGGAGTTAGGACCTGATAGGTCAGTGTTCCAGCTTGTCACAGATGACCCCCTCCCTCTGGGACAGGAGCAGGTCTGGGCTTTCACACCAAAAGGCTCATTGTGGCTGCCAGAATCTGTGGGCAGCTCATTTAGTTTGCACCCAGGGTTGAGTCCTGCTTTGTGCACCACGGGTGAGAATGAAAATCCTAAACCGCCCTTTGAAATAACGAATGCAGCAGGACGTGTTATTGTCCCTGCCCCAAAGCAGACAGACCAATGGAGAAATGCCATAAGTCCAGGATAATACTTCATTGTGGTTTTACCATTTCCACTCGCTAAATTCCCTCCCAACCTTCTGGACTCCTGGAGCAGGGTACTGAGAGACAGACACTGCAACTTTACAGCCCAAGCTGCATGACTCTGATTAATGTGACAGGGGCCAGCCGTGGGTGCTTCATTGCACTGTAGATGTAGCCTAATGTTATGTCTACACTGTGATTAACACACTCAGGGCACCTGTCTCAAAGCCCAGCCAGCTGACTCAGGCTTATGGGGCTTGGGCTGCAAGACTAAAATTGCAGTGCAGAGATATAGGCACTAGATTTGCCTTTTTTCAATCATCTAAGACCTCACTCAATCACAATGAGTTTTCAAAGGTAATGACCAACGGCTCTGCAGTCACATCTGCCAACTCCCTCCGGACCCTCAGATGCATTAGATCCGGAACTGAGGACTTGGTCATGTCCAGCTTTTCTAAATAGTCCTTAATCTGTTCTTTCACTACTGAGGGCTGCTCACCTCCTCCCTCTACTGTGCTGCCAGTGTCTGTGAAGACCGAGGCGCAAAAAGCATTGAGTACTTCAGCTTTATCCACATCATCTGTCACTAGGTTGCCTGCCGCATTCAATAAGGGGCCCACACTTTCTCTGACCTCCTCCTTTTTCCTAACACACCTGTGTTGAAATTGATTTTGAAGCTAATCAAAATAAGTTACTTTTGAAATAGAAATCATTCAAATCAATACTGGGTCTGTTTTCTCCTCTACTCTATTTCTCACACACATACATTCCCCCACCCCATCCTTTGGAGTGAGGTTTTACAGCTGGATGTTTTAGGCCAAGGGGGGTAAGTTACATCAAAGAAGCTTTTCAGGATTAGCCCCCATTTCCTATATTACTAACAAAAAGAAAAACAAGACAAGTTATATTTTCCAGTAGAATTCACTTGATCACATAATTAAGCCTCTTCTTCATTAAAGAGTAACTTCATGTTTAATTTTATTTTCATTGGTAATAATAAATCAACAATTAAATAATTTTCTCCTATATGGTAGATTTCCTTTAATCCCCCTTTCCACTAGTGAACCCTTGAGTACAGGTGTGGTTAGGGATTAGATCAGGGGTGGGCAAATTTTGTGGCCCAAGGGCCACATCTGCGTATGGAAATTGTATGGGGCCATGAATGCTCACAAAATTGGGGGTTGGGGTGTGGGAGGGGGTGAGGGCTCTGGCGGGGGCAGTGGGCTTTGGGGTGGAGCCAGAAATGAGTCCACAGTGTGGGAGGGGGCTGCAGGCTTGGACTGAGGGGTTAGGAGAGTGGGAGGGCTGGGGCAGGATGTTGGGGCAAGAGACGGGGTCAGTCTCCGGTTGTCACTTACCTCAAACAGCTCCTGGAAGCAGCAGCATGTCCCCGCTCTGGCTCCTACATGGAAGCACGGCCAGACAGCTCCCACTGGATGCAGTTCCTGGACAATGGGAACTGTGGAGGTGGTGCTTGGGGTGGGGGCAGCGTGTGGAGCCCCCTGGCTGCCCCTATGTGTAGGAGCTGGAGGGGGGACATGCCATGACCCAGGTCCTTGAGGAACCAATACTCCCATGTCCACAGTTGATCTCTCACTGCAACAGTCCCATTCCCCGAGTCACTTCCCATCCTTACTTCCAGCGTCGGTAATCTCCTGGCATCCAGTATCACATCCTTGGCAGTCAACTGAGTGTGTGCAGGGGCCTCAGGGTGGCTGGACGCTGCAGCCTGGCGGTCCAGCAGCTTCCTGGCAGAAGCCCACAACATAGGTTTGTTCTTCTCCTCAGTCCACCCAGGCTGAGCTGAGCTGCTCCCTTTTATACCACTGTCTCCAGTCGGAGCATGCCCAGAGAGGGTGAGGGGGTGTGGCCTCCTCAGCCCACATGGTACAGTTAATCCTAGCAGTGCCAGTGCATGGTTCATATACCTCATCACAGACAGCATTTCCCAAATTTTGGGATTAGCCAGGAGATCTCTTCAGAGGTAACCTCCTGTAGGGACTGGGTCACAAATGCTTTGAGAACCAAATACCTGGGCATTTTGCCTAGTTCCAAGTCACCTGCTGTGGAATTGTATCCCTGGATCATCTGAGACAATATTGACTTAAACAATTGAGCTACCCTGTGACCATGTGCACTTACTTCCGTCAGTTGCACCATTTGGGGTCTGCTGCTGTTCACCTTTTCAGAGTGGAGATTTAAAAACAGACTGTTTCTCTGATAATATGTCCACCAGCTATGAGTATTCTCTCACGTTGACTGAACTGCATTTGAATTTTCTCCATGTCATCATGCAGGGATAGGGGAAAAAACAAACCTAAAGTAAAAAATGATGGTCATTTGCCTGAAATTTCCCAATAAATCTGAGCTACAATCTGTCAAACACCACTAACATGCAGTTATATGACCAAGGAGCCTTCATGAAAGATAGAAAACCCATATCACAAAGAGGTAGAAGACACTTTCATTTTAATTTAAAGTGAAATTCCAGACTAGGTTACATCTGATGTCTCAGAATTAGGAAGAGAAATTCTCCCCTGATCTGCTGAAACCTGCTTCACCCAGCACTGTCTCATTAGTGTTATTTACAGAAGTTTTAGCACCTACAGAACAGGCGGAAAAAACAGCTGACCCTCTCAGAAGTAGCTTTGCCAATAGAGGGAAAAGGGGATTTGAACAGTGCTTGGGATCCATCTGAAATCCCCTTCCAGGTCTGTGACACTTTAATTGCCTGCCAGAGTGACTCTGATTTAGGATCAAAGATGAATAAGCACCATTCCCAAGCATGGACAGCCAAGAACATGACCTCACCGGACACATTGGGAAGTGAAGGAATATAAAGGGGTGGACTCTGCATGGCTCAGACACAAGGTAACAGTTCTGGGGTGATGGGGAAGAACGGAATCTCTGAGTCGCCCCATCTCCTTCCAGTGTCACAGAGCCTGAAATGACCCTTATTTCCCTGACACTGCTCCAGCTCTTCATCATATTTAAATATATTTTACCTGAGAAAAAAAGTCAACAAAATAACTGCTCTTCTGCACAATCCAGGGTAATGTGAGAACAACTGGGAATGAGACAATCTGTCCTCAGAGAGGAACTTGACGTCTGGAACAATAACTTTGCACTGGGAGGAGGAGTATAAATGTGAATCTCCAGATTTGTTTAGACAAGGAAATGTGACGGTGGTTAGGTCAGATCAGGAGGAAATATGCTAGATAACCCCACCCACTCTCCATGGGCCATGTCTTTACTGGAAGAATAGCTATCTTTTTACATCAGGAAAGTGAACTCAAGCTAGCTAATTCCGTGGCAACCACAGTGATGAGACTCAGGCAGATTTTATCTCAATGTAGCTGGTTGAAGACACTCCCCATCTCCCCCACTTGGGGTGATGACATTCCTGATAGAAAGGACACCCACTCCCATGACTCGCAGGACAATGGAGTTGATAGAAAGGACCACAGGATCCACCCCAAAGACAGGCGAGCTTCAAAAGTGCACAACTCGTGTGGGAGCTGAGGGACTACAGTGAGCAAAAGATGTAAACGGCCTTAACACTCACTATCTGGGAACTGTCAAAAGAATTAAAGAAAAAAATCTTCTGACAGGTCTAGAGAAGGTTTTTATGAAGTTTATCTCCTTTACGGATTCTCTGATGTTTAGAAAGGCCTGAACTATGAGTGAAGCTTTTCCCACACTCGCAGCATTCATAGGGTCTCTGCCCGGTGTGGATTCTGTAATGTGTAATAAGGGTTGAGCTCCAAGAGAAGCTTTTCCCACACTCACTGCATTCATAGGGTCTCTCTCCCATGTGGACTCTCTGGTGAGAGATAAGGGCTGATCTCTGAGTGAAGCTTAGCCCGCACTTGCAGCATTTGTAGGGTCGCTCTCCCGTGTGGATTCTCTGATCAGAGATAAGGGTATATCTCTGAGTGAAACTTTTCCCGCACTCACAGCATTCATAGGGTCTCTCTCCTCTGTGTATTTGCTGATGCCTACTAAGGGCAGAGGTACGATTGAAGCTTTTCCCACATTCACAGCATTCATAGGGTCTCTCTTTTGTGTGGATTATCTCATGTTGAATAAGACCTGAACGGTAATTGAAGTTTTTCCCCCACTCACTACACGTATTCTCTCGCTTCTCCGTGAGGATCTTCTCCTGGGATGTAGTTTCCTTGAGGTCCCTGTGAGTTCCCTGACAATTAATGGGTTCATCCACTCTCTCCTCTGAGTGGTTTCCCTGCTCTCTCTCTCATGTCTCTGGTAACTTTCATCAGCTTTTCCCTGATCACGGGGGCTGGTCACGCTCCCTTTGGATCTTCGCAGTAATTCCCCATGCACTTCGTCAAGCTCAGCATCTTCCTGGTGAGGATTCTGCTCCTCGCTCTCCCTCACGACCCCATCACCTGCTAGAAGAGAGGAGAAATCTCAGAATTGGGGATGGAAAGGCAGAGAGCAAACCCAAGTAAGTGCCGGAGAGACAGACAATAAAAATCAGGGACTGAATTCCCCCAAACTCATCTCCATAGGGGAGAGTGGAGGGGATCAATTCTGCTCCACACCCAGGACCGGCCGTTAGAGTGGGCCGTACGGGTACCCCACCCAAGAGGGTGACGAGAGCAGGGTTTGGATTCCCATCAGACCTGCTGCCGAGAGGCTCGCTGGGCTGATGAAAATGGCACAGGGAGGCAGATAAGCAGCTGCGTGGGGGAGTGGGAGAGACCTGAGCTGCAGGGGGCAGTTGGACGACCAGCCGTCAGAGCCAGGTGACTGCTCCAGAGCAGAGGGGCCTCTCCACACACACAGTCCTTCACACACGCCCATCAACATACACACACTCCTCATATCCTCTCCTACACACACACACACACACACATCCCCACCATGGCTCCCTGCATGCAGGTCACTTCCCCACCTGGGCTATGCTGAGACATCAGGAGCAGCTGTTCTCCTGCCCTCCCCTTACACAGCCTGCAGGGAAAGTGATCTGAGTGCAGGCAGCCCTGACATCGCTCCTTGCTCCCCTCCCCCAGTCCCCCAGGGCTGCGTGGGGCAGGGGAGCAGCAGTCCAGTGGGGGAGTGAGCAGCAATGCCAGCTGCTTTGTGCATCTAGGTGAGGTTCCTCACTTGGGTGCAGGAGGATGCAAGTGTTAGGGGCAAAGGGGGCACAGTGCAGGGGTTGGGGGCTCAGGAACGGGCAGGTGTTGAGGTGCAGGGAGCAGGGTTTGGGGTGAAGGGGGTATGCACCACGCAGGGGTTCAGGGTGCAGGAGGGAGGTGCAGGGGGCATGACTGAAGTGGGCACAGTCCTGGGATTAGGGGCACAGGACGGAGGAGAAGGGGTTGGGGTGAAAGGGCACAGTGCAGGGCTTTGGGGCACAGGAGGGGGCAGGAGTTGGGAGGGGCTGGAGGGGGCAGAAGTTAGGAGTGAAGGGGGAGCAGGTATTTGGAGTGAAGGGGGCACAGTGCAGGGGCTGGGGGAAAGGGAGGGTGGGGAACCTGGCGAGCCCATGGGGGACAGAGGGAATGGGGAGGTGCCATGCCCATGGGAGCCAGGGGCACCAAAATGCAAGTTTGCCCCGGGTGCCATTTCCCTAAGGCCGGCCCTGCCCACATCCCATCCAAACGCTCAGTCGGAAGGGAGGCAGCTCCAGCCAAGCTGTCAATCGCCATCTGTAGGAAGCCAGGAGTGAGATCTGCTAGGGACTGTCCTGAGCTCACAGAGTCTGTGTGGGGAATCCCAGCTGGTTCTCTCAGGCAGTTACAGTTTCTGGGTTGGTTTAGTGTTTCCTCACCTGTCCAGGGACTTCTCAGGATCTCGTTTTCCTCTGAACCCTGGAGATCCAGGACCCACGGCTCTTCCCCTCCTTCCAGCTGGGAGATCACAGAGGGTTTGGAAACTGGAAACCTTGCTCAAGGGAAAGAAAACAAGGGAGGCAGGAGGGTACTTTGCCCACCTCTGGTATAGATGGTGACTAAACGTAAACCTCTGCAAACCAGGAAATGAGAAGTTAATGTAAACGCCTCCAATGCAACCTTAATTTTGCCCCCAACCCTCAACCCTGCAGCTGGCAAGAACCACTGAGGATGGTTCTGTGTGGGCCATGCAAAGGTTAACAAACTGCCACAGGGACTCAGGTGTTCAGCTCAATGCAGCAGTAACAGGATGAATTCTATGGTCTGTGGTATAAAGGACGTCAGAGCAGATGACCTAATAGTCACATCTGGCCTTCAAAGCTGCGAACCCATAAACGATCCGAGGAAAGACTAAGAGAACGTGTCACTGTCTGTGCTGTGTTCACAGATGGGAATCCCAGCATCTACCCACATGCCTCCAGCTGTGTGCACTGGGCCAGCTGTAGCTGTGACTGGCTGATGGAGGGATGGGCTGGAGCAGCTGGGCAGAGCTGTGCCTGTGCTATGCAGAGAGGTGCATGTGAAACTTGGGGGGCCAATTCTGCCTCATTTCTGTGCTGAGTGTTGCAGGCTGTGTCAGCAAAGGTGCCCAGGGTGTGTTCTTGCCATGGGGATTGTCAGCACCCTGGTGGCGTATGTTCGAGTGACCTTTGGGGCTTAGTGAGGGGTAAGTGAAGGCAGGGACTCACAAGGAAAACTCAGGTTGAGGGCAAAGGGGTGGTAACACTTTGCAAGTCTGAGATGGTCTGTGTGCAGAAGGTTCAGTACTGGAGAGCAGCCCAGGGGGAGGAAGCTTCTGTTTGCTATGATGGAGATGAACCCGATTATCTTAGCAAAGAGAAGTTGTGAGACTTTCTGCTGGACTGCTCTGTTCCCAGAGCGCTCTGTAACAGGGGAGGGGAGAGGGCTAGTGTTTGTGCCACTGGCATGTCGGGGCGCTGCTGAAATCAGGCAGAGCAGAGGTGGCATTGTGGGAGTGGTGTGAACCTAAACTTTTCTTTTCCCCTTCTAAGAACCGAGGGGACGGGAATCCTTACCCAGCGAGGTCACATTCTCATACTTCTCCTCCATGACGTCTCTGTAAAGGGCTCTGCGAGTGGGGTCCAGCAGAGCCCCCTCTTCCCTGGTGAAATACACAAACACCTCCTCGAAGGTCACCGGCCCCTGAAAGAGCGAGAGTCCAACACTCAGTACCTGCTGCCCCACTCACAGCCCCACTATTCATGGGGGAAAGGAGCCAATCAAATGGAAGCTCTGAGAGATAAACAGTCGGCAGAGTCCTATCCCCACACTGCTGAGAGCAGCCAAGGGCACCACGGTGAGAGAACAAAGAGAGACCCCTTGTCTCTGCCTGCTGATCCATCACACACCTACTAGCCAGGGGCTGATACAACCCCATGGTAGGAACCCAACACCCTCCCCACTGCCAGCAGCTGGATGTGAGGGGCCGGGACATCTTCCCTGTACCTCCCTGGTGGGGGTCCCCTTTCCATGTCACACCAGCCCCTGGCTAGCAGGCTGAGGGCTCAGCACTGGAAGTCTGGTCATTATCCCAGCCCTGCCCAGGGGGTTGGTTTGTCTGTTTCCTGTTTCACAAATTAGGGAATTTTCTTCCCCAACACCCAAGTGTTTGTTCTGAGGATCCAGGCCCATGTTAACAAGACCCAGCAGGTTTGTCACACTCTGTCCCCCTCCCTTTCCTCACCCAGGATATTCCCTGCCCCCTCCAGCCCTAACTCCCCACAAGTTGCCACCTCTTCAGTATTTACTGCCGCTCCCCTTCCAGCTGGAACCCACCAGCAACCCCCCAGTAATCCCGACCTGAGCTGGCGCCACTGCAGCCAGAGAGCCCCCCCGGCCGGGCACGGAGGGGTTAATTCCTTCCTGTGCACCGCAACGCCCCCCCCCTGCTGCCAGCTGCTCCAGCCCCTTCCTGGACACCCTGACTGACACCCTCCGCTACACCAGCCCCTGCCCCTCTCCTGCCCCCGCCCCTTTGTGCCGGCAGCGGGGCCATGGCCGGGGCCGGGAGCGCAGCGCGGGGGCTGCTCCAGCCCTGCAGCCCGCGGGGCAGAGCGGGGGCAGCGCGGGGCGGGCTGGGCCCTGGGGGCGGGGACACGCGTGGGGCGGACACGCTCCTGCCGCGGAAGGGTCAGGGCTGGGGGTCGGCGTGGGGGGTGGTTATTGCGCGGGGGTCACAAGCCCCCCCAGCTCTGCCGCTCCCCGGGCGGGTTCTAAGAGGCACCAGGTAGCAGCGGGGGCGGGGGCGGGGGCAAGCTCCAGGGATCTCCTTTACCTGGCATAGAAAAAGCGGAAGCGCCCCCGGGGCAGGCTGGGAGATGTAGTTCCTGTCTGTCCCTGGGCCGGAAGTGACGTTTCGTGGGAGAGAACAAGCCGGGTTGCAAGGACGCGCGGGCCGCTGCGGCTCTGCCTGGCTCGCGCGGGGCCGTTGGAGCCTCTCCCGGGGCCGGAGAAGGGTTTGTGCCGTGGGGGCTCTGGGCATGCGCAGATCGGGGAGGGGGAGAGTCCCGCATTAACCCCCCGTGGGGCCGGGCGGGGGGGAAATGTCTGTGCAGCCCGGACATGGCCGGGGGGGGGGGAGAAGAGCAGGTGACCCCCGAGGAGCGGGGAGAGAAAGGGGGGGGCTGAGATCCCCTCGGATTTACCGCTGCCCCCCCGTGGGGACCCCCCTCCTCTCCCGTCCTGCCCCCTTTCTCCCTAGAGAGCCACGAGCAGCACCCAGGGTGACCCCCCCTCCCCCAACCCCCTGAGAAGTTCCCTGTTCCCCTCCCCCCCTTGTGCCCCATTTTCTCTGCCCTTCGCCAATGGCCAGTTCAGATCTCAGGTTTGGGGTGTTTCCCCCATTTTCACCTGCAGGGATTTGTCCTTGTGTGGGTGGGAAATGGTTCCCCCGAGTGATTTCTGAACTGGGCAGAGGCTGGGGGGGCCTGAGACAGGGACACCTCTGGGCTGGGCTGAGGGGGCCCCTCTCTGCTGGCAACAGGGCGTGGGAGGGGAGGGAGGAGCAAGTGTCCCCCATAGAGATGGCCAAGCCCCAGGTTTCCTAGTCCACCTACTGCTCTCCCTCCCCCCCCATCACTAGCTAGTCACATTCCCAGACCTATTGTGGCCACAATACTCCCGTTGGCAGCCCCTCCCCACAGCCAGCAACCTTCTGCCTCCAGCCCCGCTCCTTTCCCCTGTGAAAAGACATCACCCAGGGCTCCCTCCTGGCCCTGTGAGTGTGAGGCAAGAAGAATCCGTCCCATTCTGCTGTTGATTCAATATCGCTGTATAATCCCCTCCAATTTCCCCTCTTTTCTCTTGAACTGTTGAATAGTGACATAAAATCTCCCCACATGTTGATGCTTGTCCCTTATATTGGCAAATATTTAGTTTCTGCCCCATTTTCTCCTCAGTTCTGAAATACTGATTTCAAATTCTCAAAAATCTTCCCACTTTTCTCTCCAGGTGTGTGACTGAGATCAGGGCTTCTATCGTACTGAGCGTGGCCCTGTTCTGCCAGGCACTGGAGAGACCCCAGCTGAGATCTGGACCCTGTTCTGCCAGGCAATGAAGAGACCCCAGGTGAGATCAGACCCCACTGTTGTGCCAGATAAAACGGAGACCTGCACCGAGATCACAGCCCCCCTTGTGCCAGGCAGCACACGACTGTGACCCAAACTGCTGCCTCCATTGTTGTGAGCACTTCAGAGACCTAGACTGAGATCTGTGTCCCCGTTGGGCCTGGCATTGCACTGACCCTAACAAAGATCACACCCCACCACTGTACTGTGCACTGCACAGACCCTGACAGAGATCCTGTCCCCACATTTTGCCAGTTCCTGCAGGGGCTCTAAACAAAATCAGGATCCTGTAATGCTGGGAGTTGCAGAGTCCCCAACTGAGATCAGGCTTCCTGTTGTGCAGGGCTCTGCACAGACACTGAGCAAGATCAGAGTCCCCATTCTGACAGGTGCAGAAAAGACACCAAGCGTATCTCTACACTGCCATTAAAACCCCCAGCTGGCCCATGCCAGCTGACTCAGATTCACGGTGCTCAGGTGAAGGGGCTGTTTAATTGCAGTATAGATGTGCTGTCTCGGGCTAGAGCCAGGCTGTAGGACCCTGCGATGTGGGAGGGTGCCAGACCTTGGGCTGCAGCCCAAGCCAGAACATCAACACCACAATTAAACAGCCCCACAGCCTGAGCCATGTGAGCCCAAGTCAGTGGGCACAGGCCAGCCGCCGGTGTCTGACTGCAGTGTAGACATGCCCACAATGATAGACCTTGCCACAAAAAGCTCAAAGGCTAGGTAGGCCAATTGTGAGAGGCGACTCTCAATTTTACAGATGAGGAAACTGAAGATCAGAGCGCTAAAGTAATTTGCTCAAGTTTGCATGGAGAATATGGGGCAAAAGTGGGAACTGAACCCAGATTGTTTCAGGTCTTCCCTCTGCCCTTATCCACAAGCCCAGCATGTGTGTGTACAGTGTTGTTCTGGTCTGTGTTTGCCTTGCGTTGGCTTCCAAGGGAGACTGTGGAATTTTCTTCACTGGAGATTTTTAAGACCAGGTTAGAGATCCACCAGTCTGGGAATATCTAGGGATACTTGGTTCTGCCTCATCACAGGAGGCTGGAGTAGACGACCTCTCAAGATCCCTTCCAGGTCTACACTGAAATATTTCTCTCTTGTGCTGTGTCCTGTTCTATGCTGAGCTATTTTGCATGGTGCCTTTTGGAACTATGATGCACCACGTTATGTTGCATAGTTTTATGATGCGTTGTTTTGCCTTAGCTTTTTTGGTGTCTGTGTTATCTTGGTTTGAGTTGTTGTTTTGCATTGTGTACTTTTGTCCTAAGATGTGTTAGTTTGCATTGTGTTGCTTTCTTCTCCTTAGTATTGTGTCATTTTATGCTATGCAGTGTAGTTTTTTGTTTTGTTGTTGTTTTTTTGAATGGCCTGACATCATGTTGTTGTGTGGTTTTTCTCTGTATGTTTTATACGTATATATCGCATAGCATCCTTTAAATGTAGGGCTAGATAGGACCTCAAGATGTCATCAAGTCCAGCTCTCTCTGCTGAGGCAGGACCAAGTATATGTTGATTATCTCTGACAGAGGTTTGTCCTACCAGTTCTTAAAAACTTCCAGGGAAAGAGACTCCACAGCCCCCCTTGTAAGACTATTCCAGAGCTGAACTAGCTCCGCTCTGGTGACACGCACACAGATTTTAGTTGTGAGGAGCTCTGGAGAGAGGGGAGACCCCAATGAGTGGATAGCTGGGTAAAAAGACTAAAGTTGAGAGGAGAATCATTGATGTGTGCAAGGTCTGTGACAGAGCTAGAACTAGATCCCAGTTCTAGTGCCACCGTACTGCTGTTTTCGGCACTGAAGGTCTCTGCCACACTGGTGTTTTAGGCACTGGTGCAAACTCTTAGTACAGACAGACTTTACACTAGTGCACTCTGACACCGGTGCACCATGTCCCTGTTTAAAAGTTTGAAGTGGTGGAGTGGGAGGGACAGTGACTTCATAGAGGCCTGGGGCTGGCTGACCAGTGCAGCTGGTAAAAGAGGGGCAGCAGTGAGTGCTGGAGGTATGAGCCAGGAACACAGCCCCACAGGACTGGACACTGACTTCTCCTGACTCATGACACACACACCCAGCTGTGTGCAGGGACCGCAGCTGAGCTGCCCTGCCAAGACAGCCTGTGCATCCGTGGACAAACCATCTCTTCCTGCAGCTTAATACAATGGGGTGTGGGGACCGTTCCAAGCTGCGGGTGATGTGGCTCTGGCGTCAACGGGGTATGTTCCTGGCTCTGTCCCTGACCTGCTTGGTGACCTTGGGGAAGTCACAACCCCTCTCTGTTTTCCTCCTACCCATTGTCTCTTTGGATTGTGATCTCTTTGGGGCATGGACTGTCCCTCTCTGTCTGTGCAGTGCCCAGGAGAATGGGGGTGCTGATCTCAGTCAGGTTCTCTGCCATGTGCTGCACGATGGGGCCCTGATCTCCATCGGTGTCTGTGCAACACAAAGCACAGTTTATAGACTCAGAGACATTAAGGGCAGAAGGTAGAGGTGAATTTCAGATGAGGTCTCATCAGTGCCTTTTATAACAGTACTAACCCTTTCATGTGTCTGCTGGAAATACCTCACCTGATGTATCCTAGGACTGCATTAACCTATTTCATGACTGCATCACATTGGCAGCTCATAATTATCCTTTGATCAACCAGTCTCCTCTGTCACTTCCAATTGACAAATCCCCACCGTATTGCAAAATTATACACTTGGGGACTAACAACTAGAATTTGTGCACTGTTCATTTTCATCCCATTTCTATTACTCCAGCTTTCAAGGACATGCAGATTTTCTTGTATGATTTTCCTGTCCTCCTCCATATTGGCAATCCCTCCCGGCTTTGTGTCCCACTCCCACTTCTTGTGCCAAGATCACTAATAAAAGTGTTGAGTATGATTGGTCCCAAGACTGATCTGAGGAACTCCACTAGTAACTCCCTCCAGCCTGACAACTCACCGTTCAATATGACCCCCTTGTAGACTCCCCTGTAACCAATTCTTTATTGACCTTTCGGTTCTAATATTAATTCCCATGTTCTCCAATTTAACAAATAGTTTCCCATGTGGAACTGTATCAAAAACCTCACTCACGTCCAGATCAGGTTTCTGTGGCACAGTCTACCTTTTGTAACACCATGTTTTATTGATTTATAGTGCTGAAGGCTGGGAGTTAGCAATAGGCTGAGAATGGCCATGTGGAGGTAGGGGAGGGGATGGCAGACAGTGGGGAGGTGGGGGAGATGCGGCATTGGAGGTGTATGTGGGAATGTGTTTTGTAGGAGTCCATGTCTCTACTCCCTGTGGCTGTGGTGCATTCCGTACCCAAGCAGCACGTCAGCAGAGCAGACGCACACACTGTAGCTCTGTCTGTAACACGCAGCGTTCACTGCCAGACGGGCTGGGCAATTTTTCAGAGATCCAGCTTAATATGCCTGGCTGGGGTGGGTTCAGTTGGACGGGGGTCTGGGGCTCTGATAGTTTGCTATGTTCCTTTTTGCATAGTCGGTTCTTTCCATTTGTTGTTTTACCCCCACCTATGCCCGATGCCGCTCTCTTCTTAACTTGCTTCTGTGATTTCACTTCCAGTTTTTAAATAGGATCTTAGAATTGCAACGCTGAATGAAAGATAAACAAACAGAACCATTTGAATGTTGGTCCATAGCTGGTAGAACTGTACCTGGTGACGGTCGGCTGTAATGACTGGGTTCCCTTTAGCATTTTCTGGCGGGGTGAATAAAGCAATGTCAAAGAGCGAAATGCGCGCTTTTAGGGTGAAAGGGCTCATCAGGTGTTTGCTCTCTAAGGAACATGTCACCGGCCAGGGCTTGCAGTTGTTCAGGAGAGGTGCGCTGGGTTGTATTTAGGAATCTCAAAATAAAAGGTTAAGACAGTTGGTTCGCAATATCCATTGAAATCTTGCAAACAATTATACGAAAGGACCCTACTGCTGTTAAAAGAACATTGTATTAATACTAATTCAAAACTGACATTAAAATTAGGAGAGAAACGCATGAGAAAGGAACTAACACCTATGTACCATTTCTTAATGCCTAAAATTTTGACACTCCTCACACCATCTTTTTTTAAAAGTGATGCCCAGCACAGTCAAGTTAATGAATGAAAGCACACCCATTATTCACTGCTTTGTGTTGCATGAGCATCTGATTAAACACCTAATTAAAACTGTACCACTGTAAGTGGAAATGCATCAACCCAGCTTAGCTCCAAGGTGTTTAGATGGGAATGAAAAATTTCTAAATTAAATACATGGCAGAATAGTTAATGGGGAAAATACGCTGAAATGCCTCTACCCAGTCCTGTTGACTTCTCCTAAACCCTCCATGAGTTCTGACCTCTTGGTCAACTTGGCTCCCAGTCTCACATCAACTGTGCCCTCTCCCAGCCTAACCCATTTTTACTGCTATTCTTCATCCTCCTCATCCAGGCAGGGGGTTGGTGCAGCAGCCCCTAAGGTACCTGCATTAATCACAGTCTCTCAAACTGGGGCTATTTAGATTTCAAGGAACGATTTATCCGAGTTACTGACTCTGGGAGGTGGGAGAGAGGAGAGGCTGAGAGGGCGTTTGTTCTTAGGGCCATGTTCAACCCTGGTAGGCTCCATGTTACCTCGTCCTCCACCTTCCTCCATGTGTCTCTGCTCATGTGTCAGTGTGTCACCTTCTGATCATAATGCCACTAGCCTCAGGAGAGCACCGAGACAAGAGCTACATCACAAGAGGGTTATGGTACTGAGAGAAAAATACATCACAGGGAGGGAGTAATTATCCTGAAATGAAACATTCCAGTCTAGGAAGTGAAAGAATTCAAGTACTTCATTACTTAAAATTATGTTTGAAATGATTAGATTTTTATGAATAAATTGCAGCAAATGCTGATTTCACTGTACACAGACACACATGAAAAAATATTTGTATAAGTAATATACAGAAATGCTTCTGGAAAAAGTGGAGTTTGATTTAAGGATATTTACACTGTATATTTTGGGTGTGACATTGACAATTTCTCTTTGAACAGTTATATGATTTGGCTTTTGGAATCTCAGCAGTTACTATAATTAAATAATTGTTGTCAGAGGACTCCCATAACTTCCCACAACTCTGAACATTGAAATTGTAAACAGTGAAAAAAAGGGCTTAAAAATAAATATCACTATCTGTTGAAATTAAAAGAAAGAAATAGACAAAATGAATTTTGTCAAACCCATTTAACCGCAATTTCAATATGTTAGGGGATGGAAATTCACAGCTAAGGGACCCAACCTTAATTCTGCCCTGTAGTGATGCCAGGTAATCACCGTAGGGCTATGAATTAGGCATTTTAGTGTATAAAGTTCCAGGTTACAAATTGGTATGATCTAAAGACACATGAGATCTTTTCCTCAGGATATCACCGTAACTGGGTTGTTTCTCTTGTTGGTAATTCCCAGAAATGAACAGATTATTAACGTTTTGTCAGTTATGAAGTGGCCATTTCAGATTTCTGGGGAGTGTCTGTTATTTTGCACTAGGGGCAAGGTCCTTGGAGAGATGGAACCTTGGTTTCATTTTAACTTCTCCATGCTCAGCAGCTTCTGGAATTTGGTTCAAAGTATTTTTATGTTTCCCTGCCCTGGTGTTAAAAGTGCTGCTTTAGAAAGTGGAGAAGGGCAGGAACTGACTGCAGGATCAGTAGCTGAGTCCTTCAGATATTTATAGCTCATCGGAAGGAGGATGGGGATTGGTGGGTGTCTGTGGCTTTAATAATAAACACAGAAATATCATTGTTCTTAGTGAATTTTCATCTTCTAATTCCCATAACCCACTAATTATCCCTGGCTGCCCCCGGCCGTCTGGGGAGGGAGAACTAGTAAACTCCTGTGGCCAGTGTGGAACCTAAGGCCCAAGGATCTTTCTGTGGCTGACTCAAAGTCACTCAGAGTGAAATTCACTTCACTGGATAAATCCCTAGTTGCTGAGCTCTGCAGAGGGGTGGGGAGCTGAATTCCATCCCCCATTCTTGAGTATGGACCCTCCCCTCCAGTTCTCACCCTGATCTCAGACAGTTCCCCAATCTTCCCCTGCAGTGATGGACCCACTTGATGCTGCCAGAGCCATGTGCCATGGGATCTAGAGAGGACAGAGGCCCAGCTCCAGAACTGCTCCCCCTGTCCACAGCCCCCAAGCTGTGCTAGAGTTGCCCTGACTTTCCAATCTGCAGATCAGTCCAGCTGTACCCAGCCCGTGCACCCGCCACACACAAATTGTCACAACAAACATGCCAGGATTGGGAAGGACCATCTGGGGCTGGCTGCAGTCTCCCTTTGCTGCTGTGAGGGGAATGGGGTGGTCCCTCATATAGGATCCAAACATTCCCAGGGGCAGAAGAGAAATGTTGTTTCTTCCAGGGGTTTGAAATGTTTGGTTTAGAGTCCTGAGCTCTGTCTTCCTGTTTGTCTCCGTCTGCCACTTTTAGATCTCTTGGAGAGACAAGGTGGGTGAGGTAATTTTTTTAGAACTAATTAAAAATACCTCTTTGCTATCCTGGGACCAACATGGGTACAACAACTTTCCCCTTTGTACCCCCTCCCCATCTCACCTCCCCCTCAGCTGAGACTGTCCCATGTGCTAGGAAAATAAGGGATCAGTCCTGTCACTGGATTGGGTCTTGCCAGCACGAACAGGAGTGAAAGCCTGTGTGCATTAATGACAGCAGCAGCTCTGGGACTCGACACATAGGGAGAAGAGACGGGAGTGAGCAGGTTATGTTTGTGCCAGGTGTGAGTTACTCATGTGGGAATTCTGCACCACTGCGTATGCACAGAATTCACGTCCAGCACAGAATTTCTTTTTTTTTGGCATGATGAAGATACGTTCTGCCTGAGAAGTGCTACAGTTCTGCCTTTCACCCACCAGAGGCCCCTGTAGCACCAGAACAAACAGCATTCAGCTGGGTTCATCTTGGTGGTAATTTGTTGCCCCGAGCTCTACCCCAAATGGGAAGAGAGTTAGTGGGTGGAACTTGGGAGAGTCCTGAGACACGGCTGCCTCTGGGGGTGGGGACAGGGTGGTCATTCTTTACTCACAAGAGGGTGTGGAAAGGGCACAGGAGGAGCAAGTGTCCCCTATGGAGACTGCCCAGCCCCCGGTTATCCAGTCCCAGATGCTTCTTCCTCCACCATACCCCAAACCTCTTCACGCCTCCAACCATCAGTTGCCAGTTTTCCCTCACTGCTAGCCCTTCCTGACTGGCAGAGACCCTCTAAGCCAGTAGTGTGTCAGAGCTCAACCTTCTGGCTGAGTCCTCTGAGCACTTTCTCCCTCTCTCGGGGTGCCATGCCTCAGGGGCCCCACAAATCTACATTGCTTAGGCTTTGGCTTCAGCCCCGGGTGGTGGGGCTCAGGCCCTGGACTTCAACCCCATGCGCTGGGACTTAAGCTTTCTCCCCTGGGCCTCAGTGAGTCTAATACTGGTCTTGCTTGGCGCCCGCCCTGAAACCTGCTAGTGGCCCCTAGCTGGCCCAGGACCCCTAGTTGAGAACTGCTGCCTTAGCCCACGAATCACAGCAATGTTCAGGTTCCTGCCAGTCATAGAATCATAGAGTATCAGGGCTGGAAGGAACCTCAGGAGGTATCTAGTCCAACCCCCTGCTCAAAGCAGGACCAATCCTCAACTAAATCATCCCAGCCAGGGCTTTGTCACGCCTGACCTTGTCCCAAAGGACCAGTCTCTTACTGAGATCAGTTGAATCTTAGATCTCACAGCAAAGACAATACTTGTAGCCAGTCCTGTAATAACCTGTATTAAGACTTATTTAAAAGGAAACGAGAGTTGTTTACAAAGTTAAAACAGGTAATCCTATAGATGGAGACAAGTTACAGTCTTAAATTTCAAAAGGTAATAGAAGCCTCTATAATAAGCAAGCCCTATATCTTCCTTAGGACTAACCAAGGCTAATCAGCTCGGGATCTCTTGCTTATGCCTAGAATCTTTGCCCCCCAGAGTCCAAGCAACATACAGATAATCAGTTCCTTCTGTATGGGTTTTTTTTATCCCCTTCCTGCCATGTGCTGTGAGCTGCAAACTGAGCTAACGGGAAGTCAAGAGCACAACAACAGTCTTTTGTCGTCTTTAACATCCCATAGTAGTCTCTCTGGTGTCGATGAACCTTTCCTGCCAGGCAGGATGTAATGCATTCGGTTGCCAGTCAGCACTTCACCTAGGTAAAGTCTCTCTCCTGTCTGGTAATTTACAGAGCCACAGAGGCTCACAATGCAACTAGTCAGATATTAACCCAGGCAGCAACTCACAAGCATACAATAAAGTGTAAACGCATTCTTATAATCCTAGTCCCTAATACTAACACAGGTGAGTCAGACTGATTCCAGCTATGTTTTTGTCCCTGTTCAATAAAGACATGGGGGCTTTTGCAAGAGCTAACTCCTCATCTGCCAGTGTCACAGGCAGGATGGGCAGGGATGGTGTCTCTAGCCTCTGTTTGCCAGAAGCGGGGAATGGGTGACGGGGTGGATCATTTGATGATTACCTGTTCTGTTCATTCCCTCTGAAGCACCTGGCATTGGCCACTGAGCTAGATGGACCATTGGTCTGATGCAGTGGGCAGCTCTGATGTTCTTATGTTCACAGTCTCTGTCAGGAGTATCTATTCATTTGGACTCACTGGGGGGCCACAGAAAGAAACAAGATATGCTGAAGCAAGAAGGCCCAGTCTCAGAGCCCCAGGGGTCACACTTCCCAAAAGCTAAAACTAGGCCCAGCCCATGAAAGGGGCACTGCCAGGAGAGACTGTATAAAGGCTGGAGCATCAAACAGCTTTGTAAACCTGAGAGAGCTGTCTTGGGAACAGTGACAGAGAGAATTCCCCAGAGTGACTCCTTTGATTCTGCTCTTCTCTGGCCTTTGGTTCATAGAATTATAGAACTGGAAGGGACCTCGAGAGGTTATCTAGTCCAGTCCCCTGCACTCAAGGCAGGACTCAATATTATCTAGACAATCCCTGACAAGTGTTTGTCCAGCCTGCTCTTAAATATCCCCAGTGATGGAGATTCCACAACCTCCCTAGACAATATATTCCAGTGCTTAACCACTCTGACAGTTAGGAAGTTTTTTTCCTAATCTCTATCCTAAACTGCCCTTGCTGTAATTGAAATCCATTGCTTCTTGTCCTATCCTCAGCGATTAAGAAGAACAATTTTTCTCTGGCATCCTTGTAACAACCTTTTATGTACTTGAAAACTGTGATCATGTCCCCTCTGAGTCTTCTCCAGACTAAACAAACCCAGTTTTTTCAATCTTCCCTCATTGGCCATGTTTTCTAGACCTTTATTCATTTTTTGTTACTCTTCTCTGGACTTTCTCCACTTTGTCCACATCTTTCCTGAAATGTGGCCCCCAGAACTGGGAACATTACTCCAGTTGAGACCTAATCAGTGCGGAGTAGAGCGGCAGAATTACTTCTCGTATCTTGTTTACAATACTCCTGCTAATACATCCCCAATTGATACTTACTGTTGCAAAAAAAGCATAACTCTGTTGACTCAGATTCTGCTTCTGATCCACTATTACCCCCAGATCTGTTTCCACAGCAGTCCTTCCTTGGCAGTTATTTCCCATTTTGTATGATTGTTCCTTCCTAAGCGCTGTACTTTGCATTTCTTGTTATTGAATTTCATCCTATTTACTTCAGACCATTTCTCCAGTTTGTCCAGATGATTTTGAATTTCAGTTCTATCCTCCAAAGTCCTTGCAACCCCTCCCAGCTTGGTATCGCCCGCAAACTTGAGAAGTGTAACAGAGAGACTCTGCTGCTGGGAGGGTTTCACTATGGGTCAGAGGGTTACATCCTGGTAGGAGGAGGCTAGATCTGTTCTGGAATAAGGTCACTCTGTGCTTCCCAATGTGGCAGAACCTAGAATGTCCATTAGCAGGGAAAATCCTGGGGGGAATCGACATGTGGAAAGGACAGAAACCCTGTGTGAATGCTCTCACATTGCCCTTCTCACCCTGGCAGACTACAGAATAACGTCCACGTTTTGCTCCAGATCATCCCATCCTCCCTGGGGGAAGGCAATGGCTGCAATGGAGCTGGCTCAGGTAAGGGATTCTCAGGGAGCTGGTGGTGGGTTCTGCTTGGAGGGAGAGAAGCAGTAAATGTATGGGAGGGTGGGAGCCAGTGATGAGCTGCCAAAATATTAACAACAGGTTCCTTCCTCCTCACCTCACAAGGGGCTCATGCCCCCCCCGGGAGTCGTGCCCCATCCAACCCCCCGTGTTCCTTGACACACACCCCAGGTACCCCGACCCATACCCCCCTTCCCTGTCCCCTGACTGCCCCCTGCCGCCCCATCAAACCTCTCCTCTCATTCTTGATGCCCCCTCAGAACCTCTGCCCCATCCAACCACCCCTTCTCTCTGTCCCTGACTGCCCCCCACTCATCCAACCCCTGCTCCTTCCTGACTGCCCCCTGGGACCCATGCCCCCATTCAATTTCCTTGTTCCCTGCCCTCTGACTGCCCTGACCCCTATCCACGCGCCCACAACCCACCAAACACTCCCTCCCTGCCCCCTTACCACACTGCCTGGGGCCAGGACTGGGACCGCGACTGGCGCCGCAGGATCCAACTCCCCGAGCCGGGCTGGAGCCGCTCGGCCGGGACCGGTGCTGCGGGGCCGGAGCTGGGCCGGGTCGGAGCCACTCGGCCAGGACCAGCCCGAGCCAGGGGTGCTTAGACGGGACCCGGCTGGGGCGCTCGACTGGGGCCAGGGGGAGCCGCTCTGGTGGAGCCAGACTGAGCCACACGCGCCGTTCCCCAACACCCCCGGCCTGGGTTACCTGCCTGCTGCTTGTTTCAGGCTTCCCGCAAACATTCGCGGGAAGCAGGGGATGGGGAGGAGAAGGAGGGTGGAGCATTCAGAGGAGGGGGGGTGTGAGCTGGGGCCGCGGGCTGGGTGGACAACTGCCTGAGCCTTTGTTAAATTTAAAAGCTTTTTTAGAACCAGTTGTCCTGGAACAACCTGTTCTAAAAAGGCTTCTAAATTTAACAACCCTCCTTTCTTTCTTAGTGAAATCCAGTATTGGCTGCTCCATTCTCTTGCCCAGTATCGATTTCAGACTGACACACTTGTAATTAGCTGCGTCATCTCTTTTATACTTTTTAAATATTGGCACAGCATTAGCTTTATTCCAGTCTTCTGGAATTTCCCAAGTGTTCCAAGTCGTAATTAAAATCAACATTAACAGTCCACCACGCTCCTCCAGCAGCTCTTTCAAAACTCTAGTTATCTGGACCATTGTTAGGATTAATTTTGTCCTTTTAAAAACTTCCTTCTTATTTTCATTGGTTGATCATTGATTTCTGTTAGCTTCCCTTGCCAACTTTCTACAATTCTGACCTTCTAACTTCTATTCTTTACTATTGAGTTCCCCTTTCTTCCATATATTTTATTTGGAGAGTGTTGGAATTCCTACCAGGGAGCTACCAGCAGGCTCCAGAGACAGCCCCATCTCCTATATTAAGCTCTGGCTAGTAGGTATGTGATAAATGTGATGACCCTGCTTCCGTCTGTCAGCTGGGAGACACAAAGATTCTCTCTTCCTCCTGGCTGCTCTAGGCAAGGTGGGGTGGGACTCTGTTAACATGTGCCTCCTGGAGCTTCCATTTACCTGGTGCTGCTGTTCCATGAACAGTGGGGTTGTGAGTGGGGCAGCAGGTCCTGAGTGTTGGACTCTTTCTTTTTCAGGGGCCGGTGTCTTTTGAGGAGGTGGCTGTGTATTTCACTAGGGAGGAATGGGCTCTTCTGGACCCTGTTCAGAGAGCCCTCTACAGGGATGTCATGCAGGAGAACTATGAGACGTTGACCTCGCTGGGTAAGAAGTCCTGTCCTCTGGGTTATTAGAAGCTGTGGGGTCTATAAAGAACCTGAGCAGTAATAACTTTATACCTTTATTCATCATCCAAGTTTTGACAAGTTTCTTTGTCCCCCTTTTTTTCCTTATCTCCCATACACTAGCAGGCAGCAGGGAGGGAGGAGGTAATAAGGGATGAGGAGGGAACACAAGAAGCTCCCAAGGTGCCGGGAGGTGTTGCCGGCTGCAAGTAATGGGAAGAAGCAGAGGGGAGTGTGGAGGAAGTGCACCCAGGAAGTGGGCTGGGTGGGTCAGTGGGAGGCAGGAGAGGTTGGGGGATCTAGAGCTGTGGGGGATCCCAGACCTTTAACCCTGAATCCCTACCCAAACCTCAGGTAAATCCTAGACTTCAGCATAACCACTCTCGCAAAGCCTCAACTTAATATAAGGCCTTGAACTGTAGCAAGCTTAGGCTACGTTTACTAAATCGTATCACTAAATCGACCATGGCTAGATTGATCTCAGAGCGTCAATCCCGGCTGTAGTGTCGACCTGCCCTTAATAACCCATTTCTTTATGCTCACCTCTTTGCCTCCACGCATGTTCCAAAATAATAAGTAATACTCTGATCATGGCATCTTAGCTCTAGCAAGTATAAAATTGCCCACAAGACGTGAGACTAGCTCATAGATCGTAAAATCAGGGCAGGGTCAAGAAGAGTGAGGGTTTGGAGAGAGTCTTGTCCCCCCTATCCCCATCTGCAGCAGCAACAAGCTGTCTTCCCTCCAGGCTCCTTGGATCTTTGAGCCTGTCCCTCCTGAGGTTGCGTAGCCCAGTTCTTGTTTCTTACATTCTCCTTTTCCAGAAGAATTAGAGGCTGTTGCTCCTGAATGTTAGCGTTTAATTCCCCAGCCTTCTCCTCCCACTGGGGGAGTTCAATTCTCCCTCCCATTTCACCTGAGTCACTAGATTTCCTAATTCCCCAAAATGTGCTTTTGCAATGTCACAGTTCAGGGGTAGCTAAGCCTTTGACCTGCCTCCATGGTCTGCCCAAGGAATGGCCCCTCAGGTATCAGGCCTCTAGCCAGCCCCTCTCTATGGATAGGAACCCACATGCCTCTCCTTTTTGACCAGTGTGTGAGGATTGCAGCTTGTCCTCCACTGTGTTTGCTGGACTAACGTCCAGTTCCTGTGCTTTGCTTTCTCTCCAGGGGCTGTGAGCAATGTGTCTGAGATAGAGGTGGGACTTCTGGTGATACTTGTATGATGCCAATACACACCTCAGTTTCCTGCTGTGATTGGTATTGCTATGATTTTAAAGAGCAGGAGACGTGAGGAGTTTTGTCACACAGCTGTCATGGGGTGATATGAATGGGTCATTTAGGACTCACTGGGAGTAACCTACATCAATCTAATACCCAACAGAGACAAGAGAATGACTGTCACCCAGGGCTGCCCAGAGGATTCAGGGGGCCTGGGGTCTTCGGTGGCGTGTCCCCCTTATCTGCTCTGACACCGCAGAGCATTTTCCTCATGTCCCCCTTACCAGCTGGAAGGAGGTTACTAGTGGAGTTCCTCAAGGATCGGTTTTTGGACCAATCTTATTTAACCTTTTTATTACTGACCTTTGCACAAAATGTGGGAATATGCTAATAAAGTGTGCGGATGACGCGAAGCTGGGGGGTATTGCTAACACGGAGAAGGACCAGGATATCATACAGGAAGATCTGGACAACCTTGTAAACTGGAGTAATAGTAATAGGATGAAATTTAATAGTGAAAAGTGCAAGGTCATGCACTTAGGGATTAATAATAAGAAGGTTAGATATACATTGGGGACGCATCAGGTGGAAGCAACAAAGGAGGAGAAGGACCTTGGGATATTGGTAGATCACAGGATGACTATGAGCCGCCAATGTGATATGGCCGTTAAAAGAGCTAATGCGGTTTTAGGATGCATCAGGCGAGGTATTTCCAGCAAAGATAAGGAGGTGTTAGTACCCTTATATAAGGCACTGATGAGACCCCACCTGGAATACTTTGTGCAGTTCTACTCTCCCATGTTTAAGAAGGATGAATTGAAACTGGAACAGGTTCAGAGACGGGCTACTAGGATGATCCAAGGATTGGAAAACCTGTCATATGAAAGGAGACTCAAAGAACTTGGCTTGTTTAGTCTAGCCAAAAAAAGGCTGAGAGGGGATATGCTTGCTCTTTATAAATATATCAGAGGGATTAATATTAGGGAGGGAGAGGAATTATTTAAGCTTAGTACCAATGTAGACACAAGAACAAATGGGTATAAACTGGACACTAGGAAGTTTAGACTTGAAATTAGATGAAGGTTTCTATACGTTAGAGGAGTGAATTTCTGGAACAGCCTTCCAAGGGGTTTAGTGGGGGCAAAAGACATATCTGGCTTTAAGATTAAGCTTGATAAGTTTATGGAAGGGATAATATGATGGGATAGCCTAATTTTGGCAATCTATCTTAGTTTATCAGCAGATAAGTATGCCCAGTGGTCGATGATGGGATATTGGATGGGATGGGATGGGATGGGATCTGAGTTACTGCAGAGAATTCTTTCCTGAGTGCTGGCTGGTGAGTCTTGCCCACATGCTCAGGGTTTAGCTGATTGCCATATTTGAGGTCGGGAAGGAATTTTCCTCCGGGGCAGATTGGTAGAGGCCCTGGAGGTTTTTCGCCTTCCTCTGCAGCATGGGGCATGGGTCACTTGCTGGTGGATTCTCTGCAGCTTGAGGTCTTCAAACCACAATGTGAAGACCTCAATAACTCAGACGTAGGTTAGGGGTTTGTTATAGAAGTGGATGGATAGGGTTCTGTGGCCTGCTTTGTGCAGGAGGTCAGACTAGATGATCACATGGGTCCCTTCTGACCCTAGAATCTATGAGTCTGTGAGCTCTGATGCCTCAGAGCATTTGCCCTGTTTCCCCATTCCCTGTTCCTGTTCCCCCTCCTGTTTGACTCAGTTTATATAGTAATATTCTCAGCTATACCTTTACTTAACCAATCATTGTACTGAAATTTAATTAACCAATCCTAACACATTGAAACATAATTCTCTAACCAACTGTATCCCACTACCTAATTAACTTACACCTAGCAAAATTAATTATGCAGCAGACAAAAACAATGAGAGAACCAGACTGATTAACATTGTAAAGCGGTGGCCATAAAGATAAAAGAATACAAAAATGAGAGTTTCACAACCACAAGCATTGAGTAGTGATTTCTTGCCAAACCAGGCTGCTATCAAACTAAGTTTTCTTTAACCATCTTAAGATCCGTTTCTTTATCTGGTAGTGCTGGGCACTATCAGGACAGGATCATCTTCCTAACAGCCCAATAGCACCTTATTTCAGTGTGACTGGTTTGGGATGTGACCCTTTGCTTCCCAGCTTATGGCTGCCCCTGCTGCTTAGCCAAAGGTCTTAGCCTAAGGACAAGGCCTCAGACTGTCACAATAAGAGAAGGCTATTACAAATACAGACAGTGATTTTGATTCTTTGTTTTCATACTCCTATAAGTAGCTAAGTGATAAAAATACCCCTAAGTTCTTAAACTATAGGCTTTACAGGCAGGCCTGAATATCTCTATTCTAACAGTGGGTTCTGTCCCTTATCCCATTCTGTGCCTGTCTTATGTATTTAGATTGTAAATTCTTCAGGGCATGGGCCATCTACTATTCTGTGTTTGTATTTGTCCTAACACAATGTGGACCCAATGTTAGTTGCTGCTTATCACTAATGTAATGAATATAATTTATAATCATAATAACTCTCCTGCCTCTTTGAACCAAGGAAGCTGGCCTTGGGATGTTACTGCTTAACAATGAGCTGGGGGTTAAAACCATGGACTATTCTTTGTGACAAGTATCCCACAAATTCTACTGACCTCCCTGGTTTTCTTTGCCTGCAGTAGGGTTTCCAGTTTCCAAACCTGATGTGATCTCCCAGGTGGAACGAGGGGAAGAGCCGTTGGTTTCAGACCTCCGTGGCTCTGAGAAAGAAGTGCTTCCAAGAGCTGCCTGCACAGGTGAGGACGTGGTTAAACCAACTCAACAACTGTGTGGGAATGCAGGAAACATTTGGGATGCCCTACAAAGACCCTGTGAGCTCTCCAAGTTCAGGATTGTTCCCTGCAGATGTGGAATCATAATGGCAGATGTCACTCATGGCTTCCCTCCTATTCTGACTGACAAGTGGCAGCAGGTAGCTCCGCGATCTCACTTTCCTCTGAGTGTTCTCGTGAGATGCAGACCAAAACTTATCCCTTCCTCTCTCCTCTGGGGAAGGTTTTGGGGACAATCAGCTCCTGATAGGTTTGATCTCTCCCACACATATTTTGGATTGTTCATCCCTTTTTCCATTCCTCTCTCTGAGATTTTCTTTCTTTCCGGTGCAGGTAGTGACCTGTGTCTGGATTCTCTCTGTCTCCCATCAGGTGATGGGATGGTGAGTGAGAATGAGGAGGAGAAACCCCATCAGGAAGATGCTGAGCAAAGAGAAGTACATGGAATGTCATCAGGAAGATCCAAAGAGAATGTTTCCAGGAGTTGTGCACTCCCAGAAAAACCAAAAGCCTGTGAGACTCAGGGGACGCCAGAGGGAAACTTCAGGAGCCTCTCAGACCTTAAAGCAAGCGGTAGAATCAACTTGGACGAGACATGCTACACGTGCACTGAGTGCGGGAAAAGCTTCAATCGGAGCTCACACCTTATCACACATAGTAGAATCCACACAGGAGAGATGCCCTACACATGCGCTGAGTGTGGGAGAAGCTTCAATCAGAGCTCTACCCTGAACACACATTGTAGAATCCACACAGGAGAGGCGCCTTACACATGCTCTGAGTGTGGGAAAAACTTCACTCAGTGCTCTACCCTGAACACACCTCGTAGAATCCACACAGGAGAGAAGCCCTACACATGCACTGAGTGTGGGAAAAACTTCACTCAGTGCTCTACCCTGAACACACATCGTAGAATCCACACAGGAGAGACGCCCTACACATGCTCTGATTGCGGGAGAAGCTTTAATCGGCACTCACACCTTATCGGACATCAGAGAATCCACGCAAGGGAGATGCCCTACACATGCTCTGAGTGCGGGAAAAGCTTCAATCTGAGCTCTACCCTGAACACACATCGTAGAATCCACACAAGGGAGATGCCCTACACATGCTCTGAGTGCAGGCAAAGCTTCAATCAGCGCTCAAGGCTCATTAGACATCAGAAAATGCACAGCAGAGAGAATTGTAATAAATCTCTTGACTAGGGTTGGCAAAAACGATTTTTTAAAAATAAATCACATTAGTTAATTCCCACATAGTGATTTTTGCATCATCTTCACCGTGGTGTCTCAGCTCCACCAGATAAGTTGCCGCCTTCTGCCTTTTGCAGCTCATCCTTCTTTGGGGTCAGTCCTATGATCTTTTCTATCAACTCCTTTCCTTTTGAGTCATAGGAGTGTGTATCCCTCCAGCCAGGAATGTTCATGAGTTCCAAGTTGGGGAGAGAGGTTTGATCCCAGCAAGGTACACTGAGGCAAAAACTACCTGTGCCTTCCATCCACTAGGACTGTAGATGGCGTTAGCTGCTCAAGTTAGTGATCTTAATGTAAAAAGTTGTAGTGCAGTTGCAGCCCAGGTGCTGTGGTTGGCATTAGCTTTCCCCTTGACCTGACTTAAACTCCATCACTGTTCCTAGTCTAAACTAACCCTGAGCATCACAGTTATCCTGTTCCCCCATTTCAAAGCAATTGTTAGTCATCAAGTTCTCCCTTGGGCAACAAATTGTTTCATTCCCAGTTGTTCTGATGTTGCTTCAGGTTGTGCTGGAGAGCAGATATTTTCATTATTATTTTCCGCACTTAAAATATATTGAACTATAACAAAGAGCAGGAAGAAGGCATGGGTAGGGAAAAATGTCATTTCATCCTCTATAACAGACATTGTTAGGATAAGTCTGAAAGAGTCCCTTATTCCCCATCACTGTCCTCCTTCAATCCGTGCTAGAACCTAAGAATCCTTTTCCTTTCCCCAGTTGTGGGATGAGAGACTTCCAAAACTGCTCCCTGTGCTATAGCACATGGCTAAGCTCCGAGAATAAACCTCAAATCTCCCCTGAGCTTAGCTTTTTGAATTCTGTATTTCCGATTACTTCAAGCCTGGGCATTTTGATTATTAACCAGTTTCTCTAGCACTGTTCCTACCACTGTTTCTGTAACATATTTTGTTTTTTAGGGGACAGGGTTATTATTCCTTTGCCTAACCCCAACCTGGAAGGCCAGGGTGTCTGTTTTCTCTGGCCCCTCCCCACAGACAAATCTGACAGGGTTGAACCTGCCTGGAGCAAACAAAAAGCCCCACCGGTCACACAAACAAAGCGGATAGACACACACAAGACACAGAAGAAACTGAATAATGTGAGCTATCAACATTTCCACTTTCTCACAGCATATTAGTTCTGAAGCTTGTTTTAATTTCTTTTCTTGGAACCAGAACTGGGGAAAGAGAACACTGGAGTCAGTGGAATTACAGCAGGAAGGGATAAGTCTCATGATTCGTCACTAACCAAAGGCTTTGTAAACAGAACGGTAATGTTACTGAATGGTCTGGCTAACCCTGCAGTTAGAAACAATCAGCTCTATGGGTGGTAAATTGACAGAGGCTTTGCTGCTGAATATGAAATAGCAGCTGTTGAAAGGTAATATGCTTCTATTTCAATGCCTCTGGAAGTACAGAAAACAGTGATCTGTGTTAAAGGCGAGTTGCCATTTCTCAGTGCCCCAATTTCTATTGTGTGTGTACAGAAAGGTTTGAATGTATAGCAGGTAGTTTGGTAAAGCTTAGCTATTTTGTGTGTGTAACAGGCTCCTGCCCACCTCCAGCAGAGGTTTCAGTCACATACTATGGCAACTTACCGAATGTCAAACAAATTAGTCCATTCCTCCCCATAGTCAGTCTCTGATGGGAATGTTAGAATGATGCAGAGAAGTGGGAGAGTATCGCAGTAGGAATACATTAAAAAAGTGGGATTAATTGGAGCTGTGATGCAGACAGAGCCTGTTCTAGAGCTGGTGAAGTGACAGGGACACACTCCCACTAGTGCTGGCTCTGAGATAACAGCAGAAGCAGACCGAGGAGAATGAGCTCCTGTGGGAGCAATGGGCAGCTGCCCTGTCAGTGCACCACTCACCTGGCAGGTGTTACACAAAACACAGCACTTCCCATCTGGAAGAGAAACACTTCCCCCTTTGCCACTACTTCATTATACCATCCATGAGGCTGTTTGTCGTGCAGGACTTTGATCTCTTTGGGTGGTCTATGGTGATTCATAAAAGAGCCATTAGGGGAGCAGGACTCATCCCAATGGAAATCTCTTCACTTCTTTCTCAGTGTTACCTTCTTAGCCCTGGCTTTGGAGATGACCTTCGCCTTATCCTGTCTTGATTTTAGGTAGGATTTTGATCACCTTCTGGGGCTTGGCAGCTTAGAACTTTTGAGGGCTTTTCTCTGCCTTTTTGGTCCCCGCTGCAGTCAGTACATGCTAGACATGGGCATGGTGACCTTCCTGAGGTTCTTGACAGCTTTAGCCAGCTTCTTGGAGGCTATTTTCCTGCTCATAGCTACTGTCGTCTTCTCATGCCTTGTCCTGGGGCCCAGCTGCTGGTTGAATGGGAAGGAGCCAAAGTGCCGGTGACTTTAGCCCGCACCAAGTTGCCTTTGCTTGTGAGACTCCTGAACCCCAACTGAACGTGGTTCTTCTTCTGCACAGCACAGCCCTGGACAGGAGGGATCTGCAAATGTACATTCCTATGATCCCTTTGTTTAATGGATGAAAACATAAACTCTACACTTAGAGGATTGGAACTGATTTCAGCTGATGGACAAGTTTGCTAGATTTTTATGCATTTGGACAGTGAAATGTGGAGTTTTGACATTCATTTCAAGCATTCCCATATAGTGGAGCTCCTGAACATAATGGATAATAGAAATGAAAATGTTTTCCCTTTTTTCAAAAATAAAAATAAAAAAATAAGAGGCTTATTAAAGGGCACTTGGATTTGAAGCAAGGACCCCTTGATCTGCAGTCAAACACTGTACCACTGAGCTATACCCCTGTGAGAGCAGATATTTTCCCCACTGTAGCTGAAGCACATCAGTGATTCCAATAGCAGGGGCAGGTTCTCTTTGGGGCACAGAGATTTTTGGAGGAGTTGGTGGCTCCTTTCTTTCCTCACTGTGGAGTAAACTCAGCTTTTTATTCCATGGTACATGTATTATGGACTAACAGCAGCAGCTTGAAGAAAGAGGAGAGTGAATATCTCACTCTCAGGGCTGAAGGTGGCCACGTCCCCTCTGTCTGACCGTTGCCATTGCAGGAGAGAAGGTTTCAATGGAATTGAATGCCCTGGCTCAGACTAGAGACACAGAAAGGTTTTGCTGTTCGTTGAACGGCAAAAGAAATTGTGTCTGTATGTGAAACTGAGGAGGGACATGAAATGCCCACGGTGGTGGAATGCCCTAAGCTAAGGCACGAGGGTGAAGGAATGGGGCTGAGGAATGACTGAAGTGGACTCACCTGAGATTGAAATGACATTTGTTTGTGTCGGGTAGTGAGAAATGTGACATGAATTCAGATGCAGGGTTGAGGCTTCTTTAGCTCCTTGTAGAACTTGAACTTGAATTCATAGAAGGGAGAAAGGGAAAGTCTGGGGCTACCATTCGTCCCTGGCTGGAGCAGTGTATAAAAAAGGCTCCAGAGATGCAGCTGGCAATTACAGGCCACTAAGGCTAACTTCAACACCAGGCACATGGGGTGAAATTGTAGAGCTGAATTATTAGACCCATAGCTAAACAGAATTTGTGGGGTGTACAGTTAGAGAATTACTCAGTCCTCGATGGCCCCCTCCACAGTGGTCTCCAGAGTCCTGTGCGCTCCCCCAGCAACTGGTGGTCTTCTCAGTCCTCTTCTTCCTCCAGGCTCCAGCAGCTCTCCAGGACAAACACAGCTCCAGCAGCAGAAGCAGCAGTTCCAGCAACCCTGGTGGCCAGGCAGGAAGGACCCCCCCCCACAGGTTGTAGCTGTACTGGTAGTACTGGGGTCCTGGCTTCTCCCTCCAGAGGTGGGGGAGTGGGGGCCGACCAGCAAGGCCCCCCCACCCCTCGCTCAGCAGCAGCAGTAGTAGTCCAAGGAAGGAGCACTCCTGCCAGCAGCAGCAGCCCAGGAGGGGAGAAGGAGCTCCAGCCAGCAGAGTAGCCAGAGAAGGGGGAGAGCTCCAGCCGGCAGGACAGCCTGAGGAGACAGAGCGCTTCCTGTACCTATTGGGTTTCTGGGAACTGGGCTGGCGGAAGCCTGCCCAATGCTAAAGGATCCCCCCTGCACAGCCGAAGGGGAGGATCTACAGGACCTCAGAAACCCACTGATTCTAAGGGAGAACTAGTAAAAGAACAGGGGCAGGAATGCGGTCAAAGGATCATAAGAAGGGAGCCTAATGGGGACACCGAACAGAGAACCCCGGACAGCGCCCACTGCTCCTCAAAGGCGTCAAGGGAGCCAGTGGACGTCGCTCAGAGGAACTCCGCCCGGATACGTGAACGGACAAAGGATTGGAAACAAGCCCCACAGTCACCAGCGTCCCCATCGGCCAACCCCCTCTCCCTGAGTAGTATAAGGGCCCTACCATCAATCAAACCCTAACCCCGCCCCTAACCCCGCCCCTTGACCCCTCTAGTCCCTCCCACCTGTCACCGGAAGTCCCACCCTATGGGGGTATTACTTCCGGGGTCAAGATGGCCACATGACCGGAAGCAAAGTGGGTCATGTGACCCCTCTAAGAACTCCTCCCACCACCCTCTACCAATCAGGAGGGGTTTCCTCCAGAAAGGACCACCCCAAGAGGAGATTTGACCAATCAGGGCAACTTCCGGGGGCGGGTGACCTATCTAGAAGTGGGTCATGTGACCCCTCTAAGAACTCCTCCCACCACCCTCTACCAATCAGGAGGGGTTTCCTCCAGAAAGGACCACCCCAAGACTAGATTTGACCAATCAGGGCAACTTCCAGGGGCGGGTGACCTATCTAGAAGTGGGTCATGTGACCCCTCTAAGAACTCCTCCCACCACCCTCTACCAATCAGGAGGGGTTTCCTCCCGAACGGACCACCCCGAGAGGAGATTTGACCAATCAGGGTGACTTCCGGGGGTGGGTGACCCCGTCAAAAGAGGGTCATGTGACCCCTCTAAGAACTCCTCCCACCACCCTCTACCAATCAGGAGGGGTTTCCTCCCGAAAGGACCACCCCGAGAGGAGATTTTGACCAACCGGGGTGACCCCTCTAAGAACTCCTCCCAAGGCCCTCCGCCAACCCGAGTGCAGCACCAATACCCCATAAGTACCAGCGCCGAACAGAGGAGGCCATTTTTCTTACCAAGGACACGTGTTTTAGAAAGCGTGGAAAGGCTGCTCAGAGGAAAACATGGACTCCTTTACCACCCCCGTTAGAACTTCGAACTTTGTTTTGGACCCAAGCACCATACTTATGTGGCGCAGGACCTACACCAGCGACAGTTCTGAGGAGGAGGGAACGACCGAGAGGAGCCCTTTGGCCGACCAGTTGATGGATACGTCGGAAACCGACCAGAAACCCCTCGTGAGGCGCCCTGAGGAGCCTGATGACCTCTCTTTGTCCACCCCCTCAGATCGCCACTTGGGAGAGTCACCGGTGGACAAGGCAAATGGAAAAGATGGCGCTCAGGTAAATGAACGATTAAGAAATGGCGGTAGAGGAGGGGGTGGGTAATGAAGCTAGGAACCGGGGGTTTGCGTAAATTAAAAAAAAAACCCCAGCAGCTGGGGTACTTACTCTGTTTCTTTTTCTGAAAATCTTTCAGGAGCTCGACGATGCCTTTCTAGAGGCCTTTAAGAACTTGCGCGTCAGCTGTTTTTACTGCTATCCAAGAGACAGATCTGAAACCGAAAATCACAAAATGGAAGAATGAAACAGCTCAGACTCCCTTATGGTAGCAGTTATGGCGTCCATTTTACAGGCGGCTGTAAAAGATCATGTTAAACCAGGCAATTAATAAAATGTATTTAAATGTGTCAATATGAGCGTGTCCCCTTTCATACTTGTGGTAGTAAAAGACGGTACCAGTAACAGTCATGTCTACACCGACAGCTCTGTTAAAGAAAATATATTACAATCCCAGGGAAGTTGGGAGCTTTGGCGGAGTGAACTCTCTTTTTCAAGTGGCCAGAAAGCATAGTAAAACTTTAAATAGAAGACAGGTAACAGCTTGGCTTTCAGACCAGGATGCATACACTTTACACAAACCAGCTCGAATACATTTTAAAAGAAACAAGACTATTGTTTCAGATGTGGATGCACAGTGGCAGGCAGATTTGGTGGATATGCATCAGTTCTCCAAACACAACAGTGGCTTTAAGTACATCTTAACAGTGATAGACATTTTATCCAAATATGCCTGGGCCTTATGCCTAAAAGACAAGACAAGTGGTGAGGTATCCAAGGCCTTTAAAGCTATTTTCAGCGAAGGTCGCGTGCCTCAAAAATTACAAACCGATCGGGGGAAAGAATTTTTAAACAAACCTTTAAGTGGACTGTTAAAGCAGCATGGGGTTCACCATTTTCTTACTAATAATGAAGTCAAAGCAGGGGTTGTGGAGCGATTTAACAGAACTTTAAAAACTAGGATGTGGAGATATTTTACAGCCCATAACACCTTTCGCTACATTGACGTCTTACCTGACTTTATAAAGAGTTATAACCAGAGCTTTCACAGGACTATACGTACCAGACCCATAGATGTTAACCCTTCAAATTCTCTGAAGGTGTGGAAAACGGTTTATGGAGACAGTTTTAAAATAAAACAGGTTGTTCCCCCTTTTAGAAAAGGCGATCACGTGAGACTATCTAAAACCAAAGGCGCTTTTGAAAAAGGTTATGAACAGACGTTTACCGATGAGATATTCATAGTGGATGAAGCCTTAACCAGGGGCCGAAGACCTGTATACCGATTAAAAGATTACGAAGGTGAGGCAGTTACTGGATCTTTTTACCCTGAAGAGTTACAAAAAGTAAACCCCAAACGAGACAGGATTTACAGGATTGAAAAAATTCTAGCGGAGAAAGGAAAAGGGAGAAAAAAACACTTACTGGTAAAATGGTTGGGTTGGCCTGATAAGTTTAACAGCTGGGTGGAAGCTTCTCAACTCTGTGACATTTAGACACAAAACAAAGAGAGAAAAAAAAAAACAAAAAACCAATTCCTCCTGCAAAGACAGATAGAAGAAAAAATAATAATGAGCGACGGCGGGTTTTACATCACTTTGCCCAGCAATGCCAGCTCTGCAGTTTTTCCCCAAAACACCATCTCGAACTTTACAATACGGCTAATTAAGCCCTTGGATCTCCCGGGTGCCTGGGAGGTGGGGTTAGTGGAAATACAATACCCGCACAGCTGGAACACTATCAATGAAGACACCCCTTTTGAAATTACCTTTGAAGATATGAAGTGGAATTTCATCCTACGACGAGGTTATTACTCGACCATACCTGAATTACTGGAGCATATGAACAGCACCATGGCTCGTCACCAAGGACCGCCTGAGATGGTCATGAACTATGACCCTGTAGGTAGAAAAGTGAGACTTAAATCTACCAATTTTAACTACGGGTTTTCTACTGGCGGGGAACTAGCTAACATTTTGGGTTTGGGCCCAAAACGCAACGTCCAAAAATTTCCCTTCTCAGCAGACATTACAGGGGGTTTTAACTCCTTGTATCTGTACACGGATATTGTAGAACACCAGTTTGTGGGGGACTTTTCTGTTCCCCTGTTACGCTGCGTCCCTGTCCAAGGAAGGAACAATGAGTTTGTTACCATCACCTATGATAAACCTCATTACGTTCCTGTTAGTAAACACCACATCGACACCATTACCATTGAAATAAAGACAGATCAGAACAGACATGTCTCATTTCGCTTCGGCAAGGTGATCATCAAGCTGCATTTGCGACCGCGGAGAGAGCGAGGTTTCTAAAAAGCAAAAAAAAAAACACTATTATGGCGATCCTAAAAAATTATGGCGACCCCACCATCTACAGGAACTATTACAAAGCCCAGGCTGGATACGCCCTTCCTGGATATCATGGGGCCCCCGTGATGTACGGGGCTGGTGTGGGTGGAATATTTCGTAGCCTCTTTCGAAAAGCTGTACCGCTTTTGAGGAGGGGGCTAGAGATTATTAAGCCCCACGTAAAAACCGCCGCTCAAAACATAGCTAAAGATGTGGTAGGTCATGTCTCCCGTGCTGTTCTGGAGAAGGTGGGGAATACAGCTTCACAGGAAGGATCGGGGCTGATGTACATTAAAAGGAGGAAGAAAAGAAAGAGAAATACGTCATACCCGCGACGCACAGGTCCCCCAAAACCTTTTAAAAGAAGGGCTTTGATATGCAGAGCCGGCCATAAACGAAAGTCCAAGAAGCAGCCTGGGCAAAAGAGGAGACGCGCTCTGCTTGGTAAAAGAGACATATTTTAATCAATATGGCTTTTGTTCACTGCGGGTCTGAAGAGTGCACCAAATCCGAACTAGACTTGTTTCAAATAGCCCCTACGCAGACCAGCATCGAGAAAAGCATTTACATCGAGGTGCCACCTCTATCGGCCGTTACGGAGTCTGCCCCCATTGACTTTTTTATAGCAGGGAATGGCATAGATTATATGGATTTAAACAACACGCTGCTTTACCTGTGTTGCAAGATTGTAAAAGGAGACGGAACTGAACTTGCTGCGGACGCTGAAGTGGGCCTGGTGAATTACCCCGTGGCCTCTATTTTCAGTCAGTTGGATGTTACGCTGGGAGACCGCCTTGTAAGCCAAAGCAACAACTGTTACCCTTACAGGGCCTTTATAGAATCAGTGCTCAATTACAGCGATGACACCCTCGCCACGCAATTTTCTGCCGGCCTGTTTTACAAAGACACTGCTGGACAACATGAAAAAACAGAGTTGGATGGAGAGAATCTAGGGTTTGTGAAGCGTGCAAAGCTGACAGCCCAGAGCAGAACGGTAGAGCTGCTGGGCCATCTACACAGTGACCTGTTTTTTCAAGAAAAACTTTTGTTAAACGGAGTGGATGTGAAAATTAAACTGACACGCAGTAAAGACGCCTTCTGTTTAATGGGCAGTGCGGCTGAAGGCTTTAAACTGCGCATTGTATCAGCGTCCCTTTTTGTGAAGAAAGTACGGGTGGCCCCGGGTGTCCGTTTGGGGCATGCAGAGGCCCTGCTTGCCGCTAATGCTAAATACCCCGTGGACCGTGTGGGAATGAAAGTGTTTAGCATCCCTGCAGGCAGCAGGGTCAGTAACCAGGAAAACCTGTTCTTGGGACAGTTACCCAAAATGCTTGTCCTAGGATTTGTGGATAACGATGCCTTTAGCGGCAGTTACACTAAAAATCCCTTTCATTTTAAACATTACGATATTAATTTTGTGGCCCTGTATGTGGATGGTGAACAGGTACCGACCAAGCCTCTGCAACCGGACTTCGAGGCAGGACGCTGCGTGAGAGAATACATGAATCTGGTACAGACAGCTGGTAAACACATGAAAGATCGTTCTCTGTTAATCGACCGTGAGGAGTTTGCACAGGGTTACACCTTGTTTGCCTTTGACCTGTCTCCCGACCAGGAATGCGCAGATCACTATTCCCTGATTAAAACTGGGAACCTGAGAGCAGAAATACGGTTTGGAAAGGCTTTAACGGTTACCGTCAATATGATTGTGTATGGAGTTTTTGACAATGTCATAGAAATAAATCAGAGAAGAAACGTTCTGTTTGACTACATGTGAACATGGACACCGTGCAGCTCTCACGTGTCTTATCAACGGATCCTTACACAAAAAAGAATTTTTTAGATGTGTTCCCTTGTGATTGGCTCCCTGGAAGCAAGCTGTCTCAGAGGCCCGTAGGTTTGGTGGTGAACACGCATCCACACAACCAACCGGGTGAACACTGGCTCGCCCTGTATCTGGCGGAGCATAACCGTGGAGAGTTTTTTGACTCATATGGGCAACCCCCGAACAGCGTGTTGTTTCCTAAAAGCATTATGAAATTTTTAAACAAAAATGCCACAGACATGGTGTTTCACAATAGACAATTACAAGACCCCCGCTCCGTCGCCTGTGGCTATCACTGCGTGTTTTTTTTACATCATCGTAGCAAGGGTTTATCTTTTGACCGGATTTTAAAATTGTATTCTGACGACTTAGTGCAAAATGACCGGATGGTGATAAATTTTGTAAAAAATAAATTTAAAGTTTTGGGCATGCCTAGCCTTGCTCAAAACATGTTTCAACAAGCCCAGACATGTGTATCTTGTAATGATTTTTATAGCCATGTTACCCAATAAAGCACCCCAGGTTAGGGGTTTAAAGAAATTGATGTTTGTCTGTTTTTTTAAATGACCAATTGAAAAAATTACACAGATTTTTTTAAAAAAAATCTAGAAATGTTTTATTTAAAGCAAAACATTACAAGTTTTAAAATTTTTAGAATGTGAAAAACGTTACACACTGAGCCATTGGGCTCTTTTAGCCAATCTTTTTTTTTTTTTTTATAGGGCAAAAAAGGGGTCACGGATTCCTGATCCACCCCGGTGTCAGCAGTCGAGGCCTTGAGGCGTTCCAAAAGGTCTCTGTTGGCTGCATTGCCCATGACAGAAGATGGTACGTTCAGTTCCGCCATGGCATTCATAAACACATCCCATCCTTTAGGTACACGTTTGCTAGGTACAGAGCGAGTTTGGGTGACAGCCCTGACTAAGTCAAGCATGTTAGAACCATTAACCACAGAGCCTTTGTACACAAAAGACCCTTTATCATTCCATGAAGAGAGATTTTTATCCTGCCCCAGTTTATTTAGCAATACTATTGCATTTTTTTTATAACGCTTATTCACATTATCCAGCACCTCCTGAGCAATAGAGTCTGAGTTCTTTGGTGTTTCTGGGGGTTTGGCAGTTACGCTTTGTTCCTGTTCCGGTAGAAACAGACTTATTTTCCCTTTATCCGCATCACTTTGCCTCACGTACGTTAGGTACCTTTGAAGCACGGCGCTGTAAAGTTTAGCCTTTTCGTATTCGGCCAGGTCAGTTCTTTGAAGAACAGACTTCATTTCAGCGTCCAGTAAGCGAGTTGCTGTTGTTCTGATATTTTCCTCTGCTGGAGGGGGAGCCCTTAATTGCTCCAACTGGTGGCTGGGCACCAGGTACATTTTTTCTGCATACTCCATTATCGATTAGTTAAAAGCCCTGTTATCAGAGGGATAGCAAAACTTAACAGAGGCCCAATAAACCCCCCAGACTGCTTTACCAGATGCTTTTTTCTTTTAAGTGAAACGCTCTTATTACACAAAGTTTTTATAAGCGTGCGTTTCTTTTTCAACACACGCACTTGATTTTGTGTTAAAGGTATGTTTCCTTTTAAGGTATTGAGCGCTATTTCTGAGATGGCCACTACTAGATCGTCAGAGGCCGAACACAGAATAGCCTTCCTTTGCTGCGGGGACGATTTGCTAAGTAATTTTAAAAGGCCCAGGTTTCTCTTCAGGCAGCTAGACATGTTTTCAGTCAGCAGTCCCAGCTGTTAAAAAGGGACCTGCCAATAAGTCATTTCTTTTTATATCCAGCTGTTTTTTTTAAAGTATAAACCACTGGCCAGTCTGGAGGGAAAAGACCGGTTCTTAGTCTATAAGCTTCCGGTGTGGAAGCATTTAAATCCACCACCAGGTAGCCATAAGGTCTTTTGGTAGCATCCTCAAAAGCTTCTAGAAAGAATTGAGCTTTGCCAGGGTACATTTGCCGAGCGAGCGTAGCGATTTGTAATTTATCCCTGGGGTTTTTGAACAGAACCATGTACTTTGTGTTTAGGTTAATTGTGCGACTCTTTTTTCCCTGACAAAATACGTTCTGAACTATATACATAATGCTCAGGTTTCTGTGATGCACGTACTTGGTAAAAGCTTTCTCGATTTCATTGCTTTCACAAGCAGAGTTCATCAGATCGTCTATGATAACCATATTTACTTTATTAGTAGGAAACAAACTGTCATCATCCAAAGCATCAGGCAACCCCTCCATAAAATTGATAAAGGGATATTTACAGAGCAGTTCTTTATACAGAGGTTGCCAACAACTATAACACCACACGATATTCTCAGGCATAACAGATAGTGTTTGTTTGGCATTATTCAACACATTTTTTATAAAGTAACTTTTTCCGCAGTTGCTAGGCCCCGCAAGAATTGCGGAAAAGGGGTGTTTCCACCTCGTATCCATTTTTTTTCAAAAGCCGTAGGGCAGGGTTTTAAAACCTTTTCCTAGGACCCTCTTGTTATAAACCACTTTTTGTGTTTTTTTAAGGGTTTTTGTTTCTATTTGCCACTGGTTTTTGTTTCTTACGATAGAGGGCTGCTGCACCTCTATCTTTTTTGAGGTGTTTTCGTTATCTCGCAGGCCCGTGCAGTAGTCCAGGACTAGATCTCTTAAACTTTCAAAGTTGATTTTTTCACAGTTTGCTATGTTTAGGGTAATACCTTTGACTTTTATACAGGCCTTTCCTCCAGACAACTTATACCCATACGTTTTTGGGCCTGCCGACACAAACTCGGTGATGTGTTGATCTGGCGGGAGCTCACTTGTGAGCTCCCCTAAATAATCCCCCAGAGGGGGATTCCAGGCACCCTCCCTTTTCACAAATATCACCGAGTCAGTGTCGTGGTACAGGCACCGCTCTTGCAAACCGTCTAGCAGACTGTATAATTCTAAGCGGGCATAAGCGGTGGTGAAACAGGCTATGACAACATTGGTATTGCCAGAGACAGAGTACCGTTCTTTTGCGTGCTTCCAAGACACGCACGCTGTTTCATCATCGATAAACTCGCAGGATGAAACCTTGTAATTGGGGGAAAATAGGTACTGCAAGAGTTCGTCAGGGTCTCTCACGATGCTGGTGTTGGGTAGGTTGGTTCTTTGGCCGAATTTACCCCACAGAGAATTTAAAAACAGTTTAGCGATTTGGCGTTTAGCAGGGTTTGATCTGATCTCATGTTGGCGTAAACGAACGCCTTCTTTCTGGTAGAAATCGCTAATGTACTTATTTTGTTTTTCCTCGTTGGTGCACCAACTGGGATACCCTGAAGCCTCTTGTTTCTGGCGGAGGTGTAATTTTATGTACTCTGAAAAGAGTTTATTAGATTTTTCATTAAAATGCCAGATTTCATAGATTTCAGCCACCACGTACCCCTTCGCTATAGCCGCGTTCAATTCCACCGTGCACCAAGTCCCCAGGATGGCCCGCTCCTCGTCAGTATGGGTGCATATCTCCCGCTGCTCGGTTTCCGCACAGGTTTGGCATAGCGGGAACATAAGCTTGCCACCCACTCTGACGGGTAACAATGGAAAAAAGAGACCTCGTGGGGGGTAAACTTTAACTTTTGCAATTCCAAAATAATTTGCCAGGGGTCCAAATTTGTCATAAAGTATATCGGGGTGTCCGATAGGGTATTCTTTGGTTTTGTTTACGAAAGGGTACAGGCTGGTAAAATCATAATAGTGGATTTCTTCCCCGGGGTTAGGCTTGTAATACAGGCGGATAGCGTTTGTTCTCCCCCCAAAAAGAGCATCTCTAGGCACAAGAGGCTGGGGTAACTGGGCTCGGTTTAAAAAGTCTGCCAACTCCCTGTCTGTTTCTTTCATCACCTCCCACTCGTGCTCCCAAAGAGTCCTCACTACAAAACCAAGTCGTTTCAGATAGTCAGCCTTGAGCTGCGTCTTGTAATAAAGAAACCCAAAAGATGTCCCCGTCATAGGATTTTGTGCTTTTTCACAACAACAGGTGACACAGCCGTGGAAAAAACATCCATTAAACTCAAAGGCTGTGCGTACCCCATCAACATCGGCATAACCGTCTAAAAAGTAGGGTCCTACCTGTAGTTCCCCACCCTGTAAAGCATGCCGTATTTGTATATTTTCTTTGTAAGAGATATACAACAGCCACTGAATAGATGGAGTTGAATATCTTTTTTTCTGCCTGTGATAGTTGTCTGGAGGCAGAAGAGCTACTGTGTTAGGCTCCAAAAACATAAACCTGTACATAGCCATGCAAACAGATGCCAGTGTTATGTACTGGAATGGATCTATGCACAGTTTTACTTCGGTGAATTTACCAGGTTCTTTCTCTACTACATCTCCCTTCTCCGTCATTTTCATAATCTCTTTTCTGTATAGAATACAAGCCTGTCTCAAAATTTTGACATCCTGCTGACAGTAATACGCGAGCTCTTTCTGCAAGTCAAACACCTCAGAACTGTGGTCCTGATACCAGTCGAGAAACTCTGTTTTCTCCCTGGGCATCATGCTTTCTACACCATAGTGTGCCACACTGGGCATAGGTCCCACATAATTTTGATTTTTTACAGTGTTAAAAAAATGTGGAAAATAACCTTTGCACCCTTCAAATCCCAATGCCTGCGGTAGCTTGCTAAGCTTCATGGGCAAGAAGTTTAAAGAGTCTATAAAACGAATCCCCAGGGCCTTCACTTCCACACACATTAGTTTACTACCCTGAGTGATCAGTTCTATGCACATCTTTTCCTTCAGTAACTGCCTAACGATGAAGTACGCATCATAACCTTTGGAATTGTGCGCTAGGAACGTATAGTCGCGAAACTCTTTGCCGATAAAGGTCTTAACAAAGACAGACAGACACTCATCGCCCTTAAATTCCCAGGATTTTTCTGGATTTAAGGACATAGCAAAAATGTAATTGGGAGTGTGCAACCCAGTCTCCTGCATGCATTCAAAATCATAAAAAATATACTTTTCTGAGGATTCAGGCTTTCTAAGGCTATCCATAAAACAAAAGTGACTGTCTACATCACCAACAATCAAACCCTGACACTGCTTACATCGCCTCCCTTTACACTTATGCCGCTTGTTCACGTAAGACTGACACTTATCACACAAAGTTTTAGACAGGCATTCAACTTGGTTTTTTGATGCACAGTCGACATGTCTGTCTAAACATTCTTTGGATCGACAATACAGTCTACAGCTAGGACACCGCAGCTGCACGCCCACGCTGTCTGAGCACGTTACACTCAAGCAGAGGCGGCAACGATACCTACAAGAGTGGTCGTGGCTGTACACCGTGTGGCAAAACTCACAATAATTTTTCGCTCCAAACAACTTTTTCACATCCAGAACTCCATAGTAATGCTCATCGTGCAACAGGATGAAATAAGTCTTGGGGTACGTGAGGCCTCCTGTTTTAAAAAAGCCCCAGCCACCTTTTTCCGTATACAGCACCACGTGTATGTTCACTCCTAAATGCTGTTCAAACTTTGCTACGTCACTGACCAGAATCTTTTTTTGATCTGACCACCCCAGTTTCTCATGCAACTTTCTCGCCTCCGCTAACAATTCCGTGTCCGTAGGTTTACGATCGGACATGACGGCCAAAAGGCCACCCGCAAAACACAGATTGGTACCGGTGTAAGTCAGGTCTACCAAACACTGTCTTTTTTTATGAATAATTTGACTACTAAGGATAGAATTTAAAACTCTACGAGCACCCCCACCCCTGTTTTTTACAACTGTCACAACAAGGCGCAATGTCCCATCGAGATGCAACTCTCTATTGCTCTGTAGCAGCTTTGAGGTCTGATTTAAGAAATCCTCAGCAGATAGCTCATCCCTAGTTCTTCTGACTGAAAACAAAGGGTTAGCTAAATTACGGCTCTCTAAACGTAACTGAACGTAATCATCAGGGCCTACCCTACCATTAACATCATCGAGTACCAACTGTATTCCCTGGTGTATGGCTTCAACAACCCGCTGAGCTGAATTTACTTGCTCAAGATTGACAAAACGAAATTCCTCACAATATACCGACCCCCCAAATCTAGGTAATTCACGTTGCCAACTTCTCACTCTTTCCATATACACCTCTGCATTTTCGGGGTTACTTGGGGGTTCCTCTATGGGATCATTAGCGGGATCTTCTACATCAGATGCTATTTGGGAGTCAAACTCTGAGAAGCCTCCATGAGGGTCATTGGAAGTAGAATGGGGCCTGTCTAGAGAGCCCTCTGGGGAATTTGCTAAACCAGAGTCTGATTCCATCTCCCCATTTTCAGAGAAGCCAGTCTGAGAGCCTCCAGTAGGAGGCATCTCTCTTTGTTTTTTTTTCCTCATTACCTCTTTAGCCCTTTTTAAGATTTTTACAGCCACCCTGGCCTGAAACTTTTTGGCAGCCATTCGTTTATCCCTCAAGCGCTGTCCCCCCTTTTGTTTACACATAAGCTGATGTGTACTCTGGAGGGTGCCCCTTTTACCCAGGCCCCTTTCCACGACTAGTCATGCCTGCTCAGAGACACCCTTTTCAGCCCTCTTGTCTTTTAACATTGCTCTGAACAAAGCATCATATTTTTCCCAAGTCTTTCTAGAAGGCCGTTCTTTTAGACTCCCCGAGGATACAGCATCCATCACTTTTCTGATGGAAGCATCAAACTCTTCCCAAACACTAGAACTTGGGGGAGCTGTGGCGAGCTTATGGTTTTGGGAGAATGTTTTGTCAGTGCTCGGTGTTTTATTCACAACCCCTAGAGCGCATGCTCCGGGTTTGTGAACGTGGGCATTTTCTTTCACAGTTTTCTCAGGGCTTGCTGTGGCGGTGGCCGCTGAGGAACTGGAATTGTGTGTGTGTGGTTGCAACACCTTGGCATCGCAGAAGCTTCTAGACCGTGGTTTTTTATACGGAGCCCATACACCACATGCTCCAGGTTTGCGCACCTTCAGAACCCCTAGAGTGCGTGCTTTGGGTTTGTGAACGTGGGCATTTTCACTCACAGTTTTCTCAGGGCTTGGTGTGGCTGTAGCCGCTGAGCAACAGGAGTTGTGTTTGTGTGGTTGCTTTTTACCAGAGTCTTTTGTTTTGTCCTTGGGTTTCACGTATATGAGGTCTGGGCTGCCCGGATGCTTCATCTGCACTTCAGTGCTGTTTTGCGTTGTTAAAGGTCTCAAAGCAGATTTTTGGTTCTTTGGTAGTTCTTCTGGAGGAGGTGTGCTTGTAGCGCTGACTACAGCATTTTCAGAAAGGTTGCCCATGCCTATGAGGGGAAAGAAACCATAACAACAGTTTACAAAAACTGAATTTTACCATCTCTCTCTCACCCACACCTGTGTATTTACTTAAAATACAAAACCTCATAGAACAACTAAACCAATAAGCAAAATATATTTACTGGGCTTCATCTGTCCATCAGTCACTGATGCTGGTAAATTTTCCTTTTCAGTTGTCTCCTCTCTTTTTCTTTTGAGTTTCTTTGGTGGTTCTGGAGGAGGTGTCCTTGTAGCGCTGACTACAGTATTTTCAGAAAGGTTGCCCATGCCTATGAGGGGAAAAAAACACAACAGTTTACAAAAACTGAATTTTACCATCTCTCTCTCTCTCTCACCCACACCTGTGTATTTACTTAAAATACAAAACCTCATAGAACAACTAAACCAATAAGCAAAATATATTTACTGGGCTTCATCTGTCCATCAGTCACTGATGCTGGTAAATTTTCCTTTTCAGCTTTCTCCTCTCTTTTTCTTTTGAGTTTGTTTTCCCTCTGGTCATGTTTTGACAGTACTGTGGAGCAAACACATAAAGCCATCTTGTAAAACTTAAATTATATATATTCATTCAGCAGGGTGTTTTTCTATTTAAAAAATCATAGCTTTACAACAAAATAATCCATTTCTGGCCCTACAATAAACATCTTATTTCGCAAAATAAAAACCAAAAACTGCTTTTTAAAAATCCATTATGCACAGTAAAAACCAAATACTTTTAAAAAAAAACTATGCCTTCACAAATCCCCCTTGCCTCCCCCCCCACCCCAGCTTTATAACACACACAAACCAAATCATGCTTGCAGCCACACACACTTTTCAAAAACCCACATGCATTTTAAAAACCAGTTGCAGCCTGCCCCCCCCCTGCATTTAAAAGCCCATGTGTTTGGGCCTTTCCCCCTCAAAGCCCATTTTTAAACACACACCACATTATGTACAGTAACAAAAAAACCTGTTTAAAACAAACCAAATACTTTTTAAAAAAACCTATGCCTTCACAAATCCCCCTTGCCTCCCTCCCCCCCTCATCCCAAATCATGCTTGCAGCCACACACATTTCTCAAAAACCCACATGCATTTTAAAAACCAGTTGCAGCCCCCCCCACCCCTCTGCATTTAAAAGCCCATGTGTTTGGGCCTTTTCCCCTCAAAGCCCATTTTTAAACACACACCATTATGTACAGTAACAAAAAAACCTGGTTAAAACAAACCAAATACTTTTTTTTAAAAACCTATGCCTTCACAAATCCCCCCCCCCCCCATCCCAAATCAAGCTTGCAGCCACACACTTTTCAAAAGCCCACATGCATTTTAAAAACCAGTTGCAGCCTGCATTTAAAAGCCCATGTGTTTGGGCCTTTCCCCCTCAAAGCCCATTTTTAAACACACACCACATTATGTACAGTAACAAAAAACCTGTTTAAAACAAACCAAATACTTATGTAAAAAACCTATGCCTTCACAAATCCACCCCCCCCCATCCCAAATCAAGCTTGCAGCCACACACTTTTCAAAAACCCCACATGCATTTTAAAAACCAGTTGTGTAAAAAAAAAAAGTTACCTTTCACTATGGGATAAAGTGTTGCTGGAACATGATTGTTCTGTTCCCCCCCATGTGTGTGTGGGCCTTCAGGTTAAAAACAAGCAAACATGTTAGCATTACCACCAAATCCCTATACTTTTTTAAAATTAACAGTATTAAGCTAACTATAGTTAAAATGGTTTTTACCTTGGCCTGGTGGTAAAATGCAGTTTGAAGTTACTGGTTCCATGCTAAAACAGATCACACTGCAATAAGCATAGGCACCATTATTTACTAAAGACAGCATGGGCAAAAAGTGGCAGTAGTTTCAGAGTTAGAGACAGCAAGCTTACCTCTTTTTGCAGTCCAGCAGTTATGTAAAAAGATTTTCTGTTAAAAGGACAGACTGCAGCATACCTAAGGTTTTTATACCCTCTTAGCCCCATTGTTTCAACATAGTTGCTAACAGGTTAATTTAATCACCACAGCTCTCAAATAATAGATTCTGCAGAACACCCTTTTGTATCTCTGTTGTGGGAACCATGCTATATACACAATAGGGCTTCCTCCACCCCTGTAAGTTAAAATACATTTGTGGCTTTCTTACAGTATTAAACAGTACCCCATTTCCAAGTGCAGGGTCCCCTTTTGCAATATCAGTTAATGTCTTGGGGTTGGTTGTTTCTTTCATGCTTAAAGTTTGGGGGGGTGGGGTGTTTTTCTAGCAAGAATGACTCATAGCATTCCACCAACTCCTGGGTCCTTTAAACTGCCCAATAGTGCTCCACCTTTACCCCAGGGGGTTACATTTAAACTGTCCAATAGCATTCCACCAACTCCTGGGTCTTTTAAACTGCCCAATAGTGCTTCACCTTTACCCCAGGGGGTTACATTTAAACTGTCCAATAGCATTTCATATTAATCAGAACTCACCATCCAACTCACCAATCAATTGTAACCCTATAGGAACAAAGGTAAGTAATTGCAAACATTCTGGCTATTCAGTGAGGGTGGGGTGTGTGCTTAAACCTATTTATTTCCACAAGCAGGATAGCTCAGTGGATTAAGTAATTGTTTGGTAAACCCAAGGTTGGGAGTTCAATCCCTGAGAGAGCCACTTAGGGACATGGGATGAAAAAAAAAACAATATTTGGTCCTGCTGGTAAAAGCAGCTCTCCATAACAACTGTATTATACTCAAACATGTCTGAACTATCCTGTTTGTTTGGTTTTTAGGATTTTTTCCCTCCCACAACATGCATTTCAGCTTTTTGCTACAAATGAATGTCTTTTACACACACACACACACACACACACAAAAACTAATTCTCACAAAAACTATTTATTTATTTTAAAAAGACATACAACTCCTTAAAAACAAACAAAGATGCTTCATTAAAACTTAAGGGCCAAAAGCCTTCTAACAAAACACAGATAGTCACAAAAGCCCCCCGCCCCCCTTTTTTTTTTTAATTTACAGCTGCCAAGTTTTATATCGAATGTTTGCACCCTCACCATTCTCTAACTTAATCCTTTTAGATTTCTTACAAATAGTCTTTTTCTTAAGCAGGGTTCTGTAACTTCTTGTGCGAACTAGATGGTCAATATAACGTTGTAAGCAGGCATCTTCCGGCTTGGTCATTTTCTTTAAAACACGGTCAGGGTCTCCACTGAATTGCACAGCATTTATCAAAGTCACCCCTTGTGCTAAATGTTCTTGGGTTAGGCACAGACATTGCATAGCATAACCTATGGCAATAACAGTGTTTAGTAAGCTTTCCAAACACAGCTCAGCACACAGGGCCCGGAGCTTGCAGTTTATATCCACTGAAGTCCAAGTCACACAGTCATGGTGCCGTTGGGCTGGCGCATCTATGACACAGCCCTCACAATCTTCAAAAAGCTTTTCCCTAAGGCAGTGTTTAAGGACAGCATAAACAGCAACACGTACAATAATCCGCATAACTTTTTTACGCTCACGACGTGGCACTGGCTCGGACAGTTCTATGCCTAGCCTCCTCCTAAACTCTTCAAACCCATCATCCTCGGAGCCCTCTTCAACAATTTGTACTGGTGTTGAGCAAAAACATGGTGGGCCCGGTTCATCTTCGCTGCTTGATACAATGCTGTCCAGGGGCTCTGGGTCCTCTAGAAAGGCATCATTGAGCTGCTAAAAGATTTTTTCAAAAAAGAAACAGTGTAAGTACCTCAGCTTAGGGTTTTTTTTTTAAATTTACACAACCCCCCCCCCCCGGTTCCTAGTCTCATTACCCTCCCCCCTCCCCACCGCCATTTCTTAATCGTTCATTTACCTGAGCGCCATCTTTTCCATTTGCCTTGTCCACCGGTGACTCTCCCAAGTGGCGATCTGAGGGGTTGGACAAAGAGAGGCCATCAGGCTCTTTGGGATGTCTCACAAGAGTTTCGGGGTCGGATTCCGGCGTATCCAACAACGGCTGGGCCAAAGGGCTCCCCGTGGTCACAACCTCCTCCTCAGAACTGTCACTGATGTAACGTTTTCTCCGTGGACGGTCAAAGACTCTCGGGGGTAAAACAAAGTCTGAAGTTCTAACGGGGGTGGTAAAGGAGTCCATGTTTTCCTCTGAGCAGCCTTTCCACGCTTTCTAAAACACGTGTCCTTGGTAAGAAAAATGGCCTCCTCTGTTCGGCGCTGGTACTTATGGGGTATTGGTGCTGCACTCGGGTTGGCGGAGGGCCTTGGGAGGAGTTCTTAGAGGGGTCACCCCGGTTGGTCAAAATCTCCTCTCGGGGTGGTCCTTTCGGGAGGAAACCCCTCCTGATTGGTAGAGGGTGGTGGGAGGAGTTCTTAGAGGGGTCACATGACCCTCTTCTAGACGGGGTCACCCACCCCCGGAAGTCACCCTGATTGGTCAAATCTCCTCTCGGGGTGGTCCGTTCGGGAGGAAACCCCTCCTGATTGGTAGAGGGTGGTGGGAGGAGTTCTTAGAGGGGTCACATGACCCACTTCTAGATAGGTCACCCGCCCCTGGAAGTTGCCCTGATTGGTCAAATCTCCTCTTGGGGTGGTCCTTTCTGGAGGAAACCCCTCCTGATTGGTAGAGGGTGGTGGGAGGAGTTCTTAGAGGGGTCACATGACCCACTTCTAGATAGGTCACCCGCCCCCGGAAGTTGCCCTGATTGGTCAAATCTCCTCTTGGGGTGGTCCTTTCTGGAGGAAACCCCTCCTGATTGGTAGAGGGTGGTGGGAGGAGTTCTTAGAGGGGTCACATGACCCACTTTGCTTCCGGTCATGTGGCCATCTTGACCCCGGAAGTAATACCCCCATAGGGTGGGACTTCCGGTGACAGGTGGGAGGGACTAGAGGGGTCAAGGGGCGGGGTTAGGGGCGGGGTTAGGGTTTGATTGATGGTAGGGCCCTTATACTACTTCCCTGGTTGCGTAGATGGCCAGTTTAGCCAGGGCGAGGAGGAGGTTGACCAGGAGGTCCCGTGACTTTGTGGGGCCACGGATTGCAATAACAAAAAGCTCAAAACACTCAGTATACGCAGTCCACTGCTCTATATTCTCATCAAAAGGTTCCAGTGGTCCTCTCAGAGTAGCCATGATTTTTAGTTTCACTTTCACAGTCAGTGCAAACAAGCAGTTTGTTTGTTTGTTTGTTCTGTACCTTGACTTCTACTTCCTTCTGTTGCTGGAGCAGCACCGGAATCCCATCCTCATAGCCACTTGTTATATCCCTGGGGGCAGCTGGTTTAGGAAGAAATCACTTGAGGCCAGAGAGCAGACAGCTAACAAAACTGCCATTTATTTACAGACACAGAGCTCGCCTAACGGGCCAAAACTGGCTGGGCTAGCCCCTAATAATCTAACTCAGTTGCCATAGGAACAAAAACTATGACAACCAAGTACCCGTCAGTAGGCAACGTGGCTTAGCTGGTTAAAGCACCTGTTTTGTAAACAGGAGATTCTGGGTTCAACTCCCAGGGGTGCCTTGTAGAGTAGCTTTTTGGGACACCTGCTATTGGTTACTGTCAGAGGACAAGATTCAGAGCTAGATGGACCTTTGGTCTAGCCCAGTGTGGCTGTTTTTATGGTTTAAATTACACTCACAGGCACTGATAATAGAGTTACTGAACGTTTGGGAGTTAGGAGCTGATAGGTCAGTAGTCCAGTCCCCTCGCAGACGACCCCCTCCTTCTGGGACAGGGGCAGGTCTGAGCTCTCACACCAAATGCTTTTTGTGGCTGCCAGAATCAGTGGGCAGCTTGTTTAGTTTATGCCGAGGGTTGAGACCTGCTTTGTGCACCGTGTTTGAGAATGAAAATCCTAAACCGCCCTTTGAAATAACGAATGCAGCAGGACGTGTTATTGTCCCTGCCCCAAAGCAGACAGACCAATGGAGAAATGCCATGAGTCCAGGGTAATACTCCACTGTGATTTTACCATTTCCACTTGCTAAACTCCTTCCCAACCTTCTGGGCTCCTAGAGCAGGAGACTGAGACTGAGCTGAGACACGGACACTGCAACTTTACTACAGCCCAAGCTGCATGATCCTGATTAATCTGACACAGGCTAGTCATGGGTGTTTCATTGCACTAGAGACGTAGCCTAATGTCATGTCTACACTGCGATTAACACACCCAAGGCACCTGTCTCAAAACCCGGCCAGCTGACTCAGGCTTATGGGGCTTGGACTGCAAGACTATAAAATTACAGTGCAGACATATGGACTTGAGCCCAACCTCAGAGACGCCACGAGGAGTGAGGGTTTCCAAACCCAGGCTTCAATGTGAACACAAATATCTGCACCACAGTTTTTAGCCCCACAGCTTTAACTCCATAAGCCCAAGTCAGATGACACAGAACAGCCATGCTGCCATCTTTATCCCAGAAGAGATGGACTCTGCGGGTACATCTCCATTGCAATGTCAGCCCAGGTGTGGCACGCTGTGCTCAAAGCACCACCTGGAAGCCCCATATTCACCACTCATATAATGATGGCACGGTTTGTACAAAGTCTGCCTGGTGAGGTATCATTTCAAAAGTCTTGGTTTGTTGAACCTTAATATCATGTTGGACTGCGTGTGTAGCATTGGTTGGGAAGTTATGAAGTTTTGTTCTGTGTGAGTTACTGAAATATGTTATGAGGTTGGGAAATGCCCACCACCAGCCTATCAGGTGTGACAATGGAGAAGCCAGTCTCGCTGCTGGCCCATTAAAGGGATCCACATTCCCAAGGACTATCCCAGGAACCATGTACAATGCAGACTTCTCCGAGATAGCACAGCAACAATGGACACTGCTTGACTCACATCATAGCAAAGGTACTTCCTAGCAAGTTGGAAGAAACTATGAAAGAAGGGTAGAGACATCATGAGTTGGCCTCTTTCCCCCACAACTCAACACCTGTAAATGCATCTGGTGGACAAACACTTCATTGAAATAATTCAGAAATCAGAAGAGAATAATAATACATTCAAATCAAAGTCCCCAAACTACTACTGGTTTTTCAGCAGAAAATTTTCAGTTTGGGGAATTTTGTTTTCTCAGTCAGACTTTGCCAAGGGAAGTAGGGAGAAGATGTTTGAGTTGCCCCTTCAGAATAGCTTGGCCTAGACACTAGCTCTGGTTCACTGTTGTGGCCTTGCTCAGGATGAGGGTATTTTAATTATTTGGGCAGATCCCAGAGTGTTTGGGGGAGATTATGAGTCTATTACCTTTTGAGATAAAAACTAAGAAATACAAGACTAGAGAATTTTTTTTTTTAGAAATGTGGGATTTAGACATTTTATTTAAAGCAAGGGGGGACTGGAGTTTCTGGGAAGGTTTTTGTTTGCAAGAAACAACATTGTTTGATCTGTCATTGTACCAAAGGGAGAGACGGTTGTCTATAAAGGAGGGGTGAAGATTAAATACATCCAATGAGGATGGGATTTGAACCCATGCAGGCAGAGCACAATAGATTAGCAGTCTATCACCTTAACCACGCAGTCACCTCATCTGAGCTGCTAGAACAGGGACAGGAGGAGCAATCTAAGGCTGGCAGTGATAGGGACACTAAGGAGTTTTTAAATACTAAGCAGAAGCTGGATCTGAATGAGCTCCCCCCTCACATCTAGAGATGAGCTGGGGAAAGACTTCAGGAACAGACCGTGTTTGCACAGACACACCTACTCTGCCTAGATATGCAGCATGATGGGGCCACTTTCCCAATATGACCAGTTTTGGTGGTGTTGGGTTACAAATCACTATAGGATTGAGTGGAATGAAATGTTACTCTCCTTCCTGTATGAGTGAAGGGCAGCAGAACATACCTAGTCCGTCCTGATGGAGGGGTAGGTGAGTGAAGAATACCTTTTATTCGACTGCATAGAAGCAACTCAGGATGTCACCCTAAACCAGTGGTCCCCAAACTTTTCACATTGTGCCTTTTTATCCGTGTCTGCGGCCCCTCGGAAACCACGGTCGAGAACCAGGGCTGGGAGTGGGGCTGTTGCTTGCTGGGGAGAGGGGTGCAGAAACAGGTAAGGGGGTCACACCTGGGCCAGCGGCTCAGGTTGAGGATAGGGTGGGTGAAGAGCTGGGATAGAGTGGGACTGTGTGGTGCTCCCTCCCTGCCCTCCATGGGGGCTGGCTCGGGCCCTGAGGTGCCCCCATGAACATTCCTCTGTGCCTCCCTAGGAGTCATGCTCCACATATTGGGGACCACTGTCCTAAACTGACCCCTAGTCACTAAGCAGGGGCTAGTGATGCTAAAGCCCAGGGACAGGGAACTTTGCCAGAGTGGAGCCTGCAGGTCAGATCATGGCGGGTGGACACATGCTCCATGCTCTGGAACAGTTCTGAGCCAAACCCAGGCAGAGTCGTCATCAGTGTGACACCCCCCAGGGGACGCTCTCACTAGGGGAAGCCTCCTTGCCCTCAGCCCTCCTAGGACTGACCTTGGACTTTTCAGCACCCCTGTTCCACACCAGGAGCTTCCTGTAGTGAGTCACCTTAGCAGGACACCTGGGAAAACCTTACACCCCTCACCCCAAAGGGGAGTCATGCACCCCCCAACTTCCGCAATCACCAGTGACTCTCAGCCAGGGTTGTAAAACAGAAGGTTTAGTAGTGGTCTGGAATCCAGCCTGGGAAAGTCTGTGTTAGCACAGGAGGCAGGAAGATTCAGCAATGTCCATCTTGGGCAGACCCAGAACTCAGACCCTGGGCTCTCCCGTCGAGTCCCCAAGCCAGCAGACTCCTTGCTTCCAACAACCAAAGTCAGCCAGGTCCTTTGTCCCTCCTTTGTTCTGTTTCCCAGGCAACCTGCTCACCTGGCCTCCAACTCTGTTCTCTGAAGGACATAAATCCACACTGTGTAGAGGGCAAGCATAGGTGTCTATTACACATAGCACTGGCGGAGTGTCCCCTTGCTTATTATGCTCAGAGACACTGCAAATTAATTGAATACAATAGAATATATACATTTTCCACAGGCGGGGGAAAGTGATGGGATAGGCAGTTCCACACCCCAGGATAGGTTTTGTAGCAAGACAAGATAAGCACATTAGCCAATGATTAACAGGTCACATAATGCCTCCACCCGTGGTCTCAAGTTAGCAAGTTAACATTTCATTAATACTTTGATAAAATGTTATTAGTATAAAATATATATGTTGAATTCTAATTTGGGGTCCATAGGAATGGAGCAGCTCCTTTGATTGTCCAACAGGTACATTCCTAGGGTTTAAAGCAAAGAAACAGTGAAAGTATATGGCAATAAAGATTGTTTTCTGTGTGTCTTAAGGCAAGGCATTGGTCCCTGGGAAAGGAGGTGGAAGGATGCCATATCTTATACTAAGATGTGCCAACTCTTCATAAACTCAAGCCTGGATCTGTGGAAAGAACATCTCCCTACAGAAGAAACAAACACAATAAAAACGGGGATTCTTTGTTCAATCTGCAACTTTGAATAAGACACAATTATTTAGTTCTTAGCTCCAACACCTGGCAATTTGCTTACCAGGCTTATCTTAGCAAGCAAGGCTTTCTGTTTACCCAGCTTTCTCTTAGCTGGTCACTATTTGCTAGGCCTCTGGTCCCTTGACCATACTCTGGACTTTGGGTCTGGAAAAGAGCTGGCACAATCCATAGACCAGGTAGTTCTATAAAATGCACATGGATTTTAACCCTTCACATCCAGTAATGGCAAAGTTCTTGGTTCAGACTTGTAGGAGGTTCACATCAAGTCTCTGGAGTCCATCCACAGCTGGGATGGGTCATTCAGTCCTTTGTACAGAGATTCAGTTTGTAGTAAAGTCCCTCCAGAGGTTTGAAGCAGGACTGAAGACAAGATGAAGACGAGGCATCAGCCTTATATAGTCTCTTGCAGTGTGGTCTTTGCTTTCTTTGTCCCAAGGACACTCCATCCAGCATATGGCACAGAAAAACCTTGGAGTTCTGTCCATAGGCAGGTCCCTGCATATGTTGCAGAGTCACAAGGTGTATCTGCCTTCTCTCAATGTGTCGATTGTATAGCTGATGGTCCTTAATGGGCCATCAAGCAGGCTAGGCAGAAGTGACACCAACTAGTCTGGGGTGTTCCCCAGAAGCATAGCACAAGTTTGAAATAGGGACAGCATAGAGCCAATATTCATAATGTCAACTACAAAAATAATACACATCTAGAGATAGCATAATTATAATCAGCCAATCAGAACCTCTCCATAGACCCCTTATACGACAACCTTTCTACAATATTGGCTGCAAATATAGAACAGTGGTCACAACAGTTATCTATACAGTTACAGATTATGTCAATAAGGTCACAGGAGGTGACACGGCATCAGTGAGGCTGATACTGGTATACTGCCTCCAGTTTTCGTGTCCTCATTTGAAAAAGATGTTGTGATATTGGAGCTGGGGCAGCAAAGAGCCACCAAATGTTCTGAGGGCTGGAGAAAAATGCCTTCTAGTGAGCTATTGAAAGAGCTCAACCTGATTAGCTTCTCAAAAGAAGATTGAAAGGTGACTTCATTGAAGTATTGAAGTGCCTTAATGGAGAGAAAAGATTGAGTGTTAACGGGCTCTTTAATCAATCAGAGAAAGGCATAAAAAGACCGAATGGCTGGAAGGTGAAAAGAGACAAATTCCTATTACAACTAAGGCCATGTCTACATCTAAAATTTTGCAGCGCTGGTTGTTACAGCTGTATTAGTACAGCTGTATAGGGCCAGCGCTGCAGAGTGGCCACACTTACAGCAACCAGCGCTGCAAGTGGTGTTAGATGTGGCCACACTGCAGCGCTGTTGGGCGGCTTCAAGGGAGGTTTGGGGAACGCGAGAGCAAACCGCGGCGAAGCTGGTCTCCTTTCCCGGTTTGCTCTTTTGTTCCCCGAACCCCGAGCAAGCAGGTCTCCTTCCCTGAGGTTTGCTGGGTGGTTCCGGGAACGCGAGAGCAAACCCGGGAAAGGAGACCAGCTTCGCCGCGGGTTGCTCTCGCGTTCCCCGAACAAGCAGGTCTCCTTCCCTGCGGTTTGCTGGGTGGTTCCGGGAACGCGAGAGCAAACCGCGGCGAAGCTGGTCTCCTTTCCCGGGTTTGCTCTCGCGTTCCCGGAACCACCCAGCAAACCTCAGGGAAGGAGACCTGCTTGCTCGGGGTTCGGGGAACGCGAGAGCAAGCCGGGTAAGGAGACCAGCTTGATTACCAGAGGTTTCCTCAGGTATGCTGGGATACCTGCTTATTCCACGGAGGTCAAGAAAAGCGCTGGTAAGCGTCTATACTTGATTACCAGCGCTGGATCACCAGCGCTGGATCCTCTACACCCGAGACAAAACGGGAGTACGGCCAGCGCTGCAAACAGGGAGTTGCAGCGCTGGTGGTGCCCTGCAGATGTGTACACCTCCTAAGTTGCAGCGCTGTAACTCCCTCACCAGCGCTGCAACTTTCTGATGTAGACAAGCCCTAAGGCACAAATATTCAACAGCGAGGATGATTTACCACAGGAACAAGCTACCAAGGAAAGTGGTGGATTCAGCATCTCTTGATGTCATTTAATGAAGACTACATGCCTTTCTGGAATGGGTTTGCTCCAAAAGTAGCTCTTGTGTCATACAGGAGGCCTGTGATAGGCAGGGGGTCAGATTAGATTCTCTAATGCTCACTTCTGGCCATAAAGTCGACTAACTTCTGAAAAACTGAGTGTAGCATTGGGAGCAGTGTCTGATGTTTTCCTGTCTAGCTGGCTTGCTTCCTAGAACGAACGCCCCTTGAGTGGAGTGATCCACAGGGAGTAGCTCAAACCTCCAAAGTGCCTGGCCAGGGGCAGGGCATTGGCACAGCAAGGGAGGGGTGTGGCAGTGACATCACAAAGGGCTTTTTCAGGACCTCATACTATTGGTCAAAGGTGGTGAGGAGGTGGTGACCTCACAGAGAGATGCTGACATGAGCCATGCAGGCCAGGGGCAAGGGGCAGGGAAATCTCAGAGACCCCTATGGCTTTGCTTCAGCAAGTCTCCTTCTCCAGGTCTCTCTTTGAGGACTGACAGAGTATTTGGGTTCACGGACGTGAGCGCCAGGAGAAACCTGTTTTGAGTTTTCTCCTTCCCTTTTTGTGATTTTACTAGAAAACAGCCATCCCTGTTTAGAAGATAAGAGACTCCTGGAGGTTTGAAACCTGTTCAGTCTGATCCATCTGGTGAGAGTTGAATTCTAGGCATGGAAAGCACGAGCTTAAAGAGGTAGAATTTTATTGCTCACCTGGGATTTTGTCCCTTAGAATCACTGGGGACATTAGGGTTTGTCCTTTTTGTTTCACCTTTTCCTCCATCCATCTCTCCTTTCTCTTCGTCTCTTGCTTCTTTTGTCCTTTCTCCTGTTCCCCTTCCAACACCAGGATGTGCATGCATGTGTGTGTGTGTGTGTGTGTGTGTGTGTGTGTTACGGGGCAGTGCTCTGCAGCTCCCACTGTGCGAGGTCCACCCAAATATGTGGGGCTGAACTAATGCTCAGGCAGTGATCCCCAGCAGTGACCTGGGCCATCCTTTGGGCTATCTGCTGCGAAACCTCAGCCTCCCGTCCTCAGTCTCTACCCTGATTGGCTGAGCAGGGGGTTATTGACAGGGAGGAGGGTCAGGTCCTTGTTGTTCTCTTTTAAGACCAAGGAAATAAGTCATAATCAGTTCTATGTTTGATGAATTTTGCTGCTTCTCTGCATTAATTGTCTCTGAGCAGTTCATGATTCTCTCTAACATTGCAGTTCTCCTCAAATACTTGCTGAATTATTACTGTCACGGTTGTTGTTCTGGAGCTCATCTGAGAGCACTTTATTCAGGTCATTCAATGTCTGAAATTCAAGATCCGATGGTTAGTTTGAAAATAAGAGCTCTTGGGTCCTATTCCCAACTCTGCCACTGCCTGGCTGTGTGACCTAAGACAAGTCAATTCTCCTTTCTGAGCCTTAGCTTTTCCCTCTTTCAAGTAGGGATAATAATGATCTGCTCCTACCTACCTGACGGTGGGTGGAGGATGGGGATCCATTGGAGAGTGTCACTTGGAGTAGGGCATAATATGAGGTGTCCTATTACGTTTATTCAGAGCAGATTAACACTTAATAGAATAGCTGAAATATTCTATTTTATTAATATTTTTTTATTTTGAAATTGTTAAGAGCAGCAACAACTTAGCTCAGATTGAAGCATCTTATCTAATTTTCAAGATCTAAGCATCTCCTTGTGTGCGATGAGACAATTTAACACACTGTGATGAACAGGAGATGCTTTTGTTCTGCAACAAAATCTTTTTGCAAAGAATTTTCATCCCACTTGTTATGATTTCAAGAAACAATCTGGTTTAGTCTGAATGGGATTTTCTGACAGGAACGGTTTCAATGGAATTTCCCCACCATCTCGATTTCTGAGCTCTATCCCTGCCTCTAGGGGGGGTCTGTTGTCCGTTAGAACAGGAGTCAAGACTGGTGGCTTCTCTTTCTGGTTCTGCCACCACCTTGCTCTGTAGGGCCTTGGGGAGGTCACTTCCCTTCTCTGGACCTCAGGCTCATCCCCATCTGTCCAATGGGAACAGGGACGGTTCTCAAACTCTGGGCAGTGGTGAGCCTGAGTGAGAGAAGGGGTGTTAAAGCCCTGTGTGAAGGAGAAAGGGGAGTTTCACAGTGTTTAGCACCAACGAATTCTAAAGTTTGCTAAAATGTCTAGTCTGTGGAAACAGGAAATGATCGGGGCCAAACTTTTTAACCACTGCCCTTTTTAAAGTCCATTCAGGGATGTGAATCCCTGTCTTTTAGGTACCTGGGGTTCTTTGCCAGCAGGAGAGAAGAGGTTCCTGCCTCCATTTTTGTGGCCTTAACAAACCAGATGTTGCGCCCCAGTTCTCGTCTGTGACCCTTGAAAAAGAACATCTTCCCATCCATGAAGAAGACAGGACCTTTCTCTAAAAGGGGAACAAAGAGACCCCTGGGACTTACAGACTAGCTAGCCTCACTGCCATTACTGCAATACATTCTTAAATAATCAGTTTGTCAGCAGCACCTACAGGATCATTTGGTTCTTAGGACTAGTGAGCATAGATTTGTCAAGAACAAATCATTCCAAACCGATCCTTTTTCCTTCTTTGGCAGGGTTCCGGGCCTGGTGGAGATGGGCAAACAGTAGATGGGATCTAGCTTGGTGTTACTAAGGCTTTTGACACAGTTCCGTAGGACATTCTCACAAGTGAATGAGGGAAATGCAGTCCAGCTGCAATCAGTGTAATGTGGGTGCAGAGCTGGTTGAAAGCACAGACTCCAGGAGCCCTTCTCCATGTTTGGCTGTCCAACGGAGAGGGTGTACCTAGCTGGTACGGGAGGGATCTGTCCGGGGTCCAGAACTATTCAATATTTTCATGAATGATTTGGAAAATGAAGTGGAGAGCATGCTTCTAAAATTTGCAAGTGACACCAAGCACTTTGTAGCACAGGATTGGAATTCAAAACACCCTTAACAAATTGGAGACTTGATCTTCTTGAGCCAAACTCCGTGGTTGGGCCCCTCTCTCTAGACTGGGCTGAAGTGAAACCCCAGAACCAAACACTCCTCCTGGGCAGTGAGCTCCTCCCTTGAGTGGTCAGATGCTGCTTAACACTGTCAGAACAGCTTTTGCTGGGGGATTCTCCCAGCACTTTCCAATAGTGGGAAAGTATGAAATCCCCATTTGACTGCTGGGGACAGAGCCCTAGATGGGGGAGAAACTTGCCCAAAGTCCCCCAGGAAAGGAAAACAACCAGCAGTGGAACCAATAGTAAACCCAGTAATGGAACTCAGGAGTCCTGGGGGTGTGCTAGGGTGACCGGATGTCCCGATTTTATAGGGATAGTCTGAATTTTGGGGTCTTTTTCTTATCTAGAATCCTAAAACCTCCCACCCCCTGTCCCGATTTTTCACACTTGCTGTCTGATCACCCTAGGGTGTGTACACGTGTGGGTCCCAGCTGCTCTCTGCCCCCCTCATTGAAACACATGTGCAGGGTTACTGCCCTGGGAACTTCAGGGCACCAGTGGACATGGGGTTGGCTAGAGGTAGGGTCTGGCTGCAGGCAGGGCAAGGGATGCGGGGCTGGCTGGCTTCAGGCAGGGGGGTGCGTCGGGTTGGCTGGAGACATGGCAGGGGATGCGGGGCTGGCTGTAGACAGGGGGTGCAGGGCTGGAGCAGGCTGGGGGAGTGGGGGCTTTTTGGCTTTGGGCAGGGCCACGGAGGGGGTGTGGCAGGAGTTGGCTGGAGACAGGGCAGGGGGTGTGTCAGGGGCTGGCTGTGGGGCTGGCGGCAGGCAGGGCAGAAAGGACGTGGCTGGTGCAGGCAGGGCAGAGGGTGCAAGTCTGGCTGCAGACAGGGCATGGGGCGGGGCCAGTGCAAGGATGCTTCACGCCCTAGGTAAAACTTCCACCTTGCGCCCTCCTCCCCCCGCACCCCCACCCTGAGGTGCCCCATCCGTGGCAGCTCCCCCACTCCACCCTGAGGCGTCCCTCTTGTGGCCACTCCCCTGCTCTGCCCTGCGGCACCCCCCCTTGCCCCAGCTCACCCCTGCTCCAAGCACGAGCACTCCAAGCCCACCGTGGCCACATCACTTCTCCCACCTCCCAGGCTTGCGGCACCTAAGCCTGCCAGGAGTCAAGCACCCTCCTCTGAGCCACAGCAGCCCTGACAGTTGACAATAGAAGCACCTTAACCCCTGAGTTCCTTCAATGTGTCCCCCTCCGGGGTCCAGCTCCGATCACCAGATACTCAGGGTATGTCTATACCACCTGCCGAATCGGTGGGCAGCGATCGATCCAGCCGGGGTCGATATATCGCGTCTGGTGTAGATGCAACACATCGAGTGCTCTACCCTCGACTGCTGTACTCCAGCTTGGTGAGAGACGCAGGCAGAGTCTACGGGGAGCTGCAGCAGTCCACTCACCGTGACTGTGACATTATAAGTATAATCTAATATCTCATTGCAAGGTGACAGGGCCAGAAAGAGTTAATTAACTCACCTCACCGACTGACCTGACCCATAGGTGAACCTTAAGAACTAGTTAGCAAGATATGTAAATGAACAGAGCTTTGAAATACAAGTCTGCAGTGTTAGAGGTAGAAGGGGAGGTGTTTGCTCAGGTCTTGTGATGTAAGCAAACAAGTCTTGTCTGTTGCTATAGTTTTAATTCAAAGAGCAAAAAAGGAATATTAACATTTATGATAATACTTGAGCGAAATAGTATTATTGTCTCTGTGTCTCTTTGAAGGTTGTGGTAACCTGTATTTGAACTGTTTGATGGATAAATTATCCTGTACTAATTGCCAGGATATTTGGTACGAGAGTTAAGCCTATTGTTTTCTCAGTCCGAAAGGCTGCTGGAAATGTATAAGAAGCCTGGGGCACGATCCTTCTTTGTCTCAGATCTGCTTTGGGTTTCAAGAGGGGAAAACCTTAAGCCACAAGGATTGATATACCCAGTCATTGACTGGAGCCACCCTGAATATGGAAATTGGACTATAACCTATGGACTATTTCTAAAAGGACTTTTGGCAATTACAAGCTCACCTCTACTATGTATCTAAACCTCAAGAATTAAATTCAAGTCTATATGTCTTTTAATCTTTTAACCAACACTCTCTCTCTTTTCTTTTCTAATAAATTTTAGCTTAGTTAATAAGAATTGTCTCTAGCATGTATTTTGGGTGAGATCTAAGTTATAATTGAACCTGGGTATGTGGATGATCCTTTGGGATTGGAAGAATCTTTTGTTTTATATGATGAAGTAAGATTTTCAGAAATCATCATCATATCTGACAGGTGTGTCTGGATGGAGGCCTGAGGCAGGGTACTTTAAGGGAACTGCGTGGTTTAAACTTCTAAGTAACCAGTGAGGTACTACAGAAGCTGTTTTGTGCTGGCTTGGTAAATCTAAGTATTGAAATAACCACCAACGTTTGGGATTTGTCTGCCCTGTTTTGTTTGCAGTTCACCCTGATTGAGTGACCTGAGCTGGCTCCCACGGGCAGCACCGTCACACCTACATCCAGGCTGTAGGGGTCCGGTGGGTCTTAGGGGCCTTGGGGTGCACAGATACCTACGTCCAGACCGTAGGGGTCCCGGGGGGCTTAGAGAGTTTTGGGGGGGGGGACAGATACCAATCTCCAGGCTTTAGAGGTCCCAAGGGTGCTTAGGGGGTTCATGAAGTGCACACATTCCTAAATCCAGGCTGTAGTGGTACCAAGGGGGGCTTAGGGGGTTAGTGGAGGGCATAGATACCTACGTCCAGGCTGGAGGCATCCTGGGAGTCTTAGGGGATTTTTGGTGGCCCAAAATACCTATGTCCAAACTGTAGGGGTGCCAGGGGGTCTTAGGGGTTCGGGTGGGCACAGATACGTATGTCCAGGCTGTATCTGTCCCGGGGGGAGGTTAGAGGTTTCATGAGGGGCAGAGATATCTACGTCCAGATTGTAGATGTCCCGGGGGGGTTGGGGGGGTACAAATACCTACGTCCAGGCTGTAGGGGTTCCTGGGGGGTTAGGGGGTTTCTGAGTGGCACATATACCTACATGCACACTGGAGTGTCCCAGGGGCCTTCTGGAGTCTATATGGGGCACAGATACCAATGTCCTGGCTGTATAGGTCCCTGAGGGGCTTAGGGGGTTTGTGGGGGGCACAGATTACTACGTCTAGGCTGCAGGGGTCCCGGAGGGGCTTAGGGTTTGTCACAGAGTGTGCAGGAGTCTGGTCCAGCACTCCTTTTCTTGGGACTCACAGTGACTCTCAGCCAGCCAGTAAAACAGAAGGTTTATTGGACAACAGGAGTAAAGGATACAGCAGAGTTTGGAGGCACAAGCAGGACCCCGCAATCAAGTCCTTCTGGGGGTTCAGGAAACATAGTCCCCAGTTTGGGATTCCCTGAATTCCAACCACCCAGACCAAAACCGAAACTGAACTAACCCAACTCCCTCCAGCCGGCCCCTTCCTGTGTCCAGCTTCCCGGGCAAAGGTGCTGACCCCTCCCCCCGCCTAGCTCAGGTTACAGGCTGAGAACGTGTCCAGACCTAAAGTCACCCCCTGCTCTCCCATCCCCCACACAGACAGTCCCTACTCCATCACAGTAATGCCCAGAGCATTTCCCCCATGGAGCAACAGTGACACCGTGTGGCCATGCAGGGTAATGCAGAGAGCATTTCCTGCATGGAGCTACAGTGACACTGTATCAGAGGGGTAGCCATGTTAGTCTGGATCTGTAAAAGCAGCTAAGAATCCTGTGGCACCTTATAGACTAACCGACGTTTTGGAGCATGAGCTTTTGTGGGTGAATACCCACATGGACTTTTTTTGAGGGTCGAAATGACAGTCTGGACCTCTAGGCAGAAATTGTGGAAAAACAACATCGCTTGTTGAAGATGGGTGCTCATAACCTAAGTCGTGCAGAACGCAATGCCATCCACAGCCTCAGAAACCACCCAGACATTATCATCAAAGAGGCTGACAAAGGAGTTGCTGTTGTCATCATGAAGAGGTCTGACTACCAAAAGGAGGCTGCCAGACAACTCTCCAACACCAAATTCTACAGGCCACTTCCCTCAGATCCCACTGAGGAATACACTAAGAAACTGCAAAATCTACCCAGGACACTCCCTACACTAACACCAGAACAAATCAACATACCCTTATAGCCCCAACCAGGGTTATTCTATCTACTACCCAAGATCCACAAACCCGGAAATCCTGGACACCCCATCATCTCGGGCATTGGTACTCTCACTGAAGGACTGTCTGGATATGTGGACTCTCTACTCAGACCCTATGCCACCAGCACTCCCAGCTATTTCTGTGACACCACCGATTTCCTGAGGAAACTACAACGCATTGGTGACCTTCCAGAAAACAGCATCCTAGCCACCATGGATGTAGAGGCTCTCTAGACGAACATCCCACACACAGATTGAATACAAGCTATCAGGAACAGTATCCCTGATGATGCCACAGCACAACTGGCTGCTGAGCTCTGTACCTGTATCCTCACACACAACTATTTCAAATTTGATGACAATATATATCTCCAGATCAGTGGCACAGCTATTGGTACCCGCATAGCCCCACAATATACCAATATTTTTATGGCTGACCTGGAACAACGCTTCCTCAGCTCTAGCCCACTCACGCCCCTTCTCTACCTACGCTATATTGATGACATCTTCATCATCTGGACCCATGGGAAGGAGTTTCTGGAAAAATTCCACCATGATTTCAACAGCTTCCACCCCACCATCAACCTCAGCCTGGACCAATCTATACAGGAGGTCTACTTTCTAGACACCACGGTGCAAATAAGTGATGGTCACATTACCACCACCCTATACCGCAAGCCTACCGACGGCTGTGCCTACCTTCATGCCTCCAGCTTCCATCCCGGGCACATCACACGATCCATTGTCTACAGCCAAGCACTGAGGTACAACTGCATCTGCTCTAACCCCTCAGACAGAGACCAACACCTACAAAATCTCCACCAAGCATTCTCAAAACTACAGTACCCACAGGAGGAAATAAGGAAACAGATCAACAGAGCCAGACGTGTACCCAGAAGCCTCCTACTGCAAGACAAACCCAAGGAAGGAACCAACAGGACTCCACTGGCCGTCACATACAGTCTCCAGCTAAAACCTCTCCAACGCATCATCAGGGACCTACAACCCATCCTGGACAATGATCCCACACTTTCACAGACCTTGGGTGGCAGGCCAGTCCTCACCCACAGGCAACCTGCCAACCTGAAACATATTCTCACCAGTAACTGCACACCGCACCATAGTAACTCTAGCTCAGGAACCAATCCATGCAACAAACCTCGGTGCCAACTCTGCCCACATATCTACACCAGCGACACCATCACAGGACCTAACCAGATCACCCATGCCATCACCGGTTCATTCACCTGCACGTCCACAAATGTAATATAAGTCATCATATGCTAGCAATGCCCCTCTGCTATATACATTGGCCAAACTGGACAGTTGCTACGGAAAAGGGTAAACGGACACAAATCAGATATTAGGAATGGCAATATACAAAAACCTGTAAGAGAACACTTCAACCTCCCTGGCCACACTATAGCAGACCTTAAGGTGGCCATCCTGCAGCAAAAAAACTTCAGGACCAGACTTCAAAGAGAAACTGCTGAGCTTCAGTTCGTCTGCAAATTTGACACCATCAGCTCAGGATTAAACAAAGACTGTGAATGGCTTGCCAATTACAGAACCAGTTTCTCCTCCCTTGGTTTTCACACCTCAACTGCTAGAACAGGGCCTCATCCTTCCTGATTGAACTGCCTCATTATCTCTAGCTTGCTTGCATATATATACCTGCCTCTCGAAATTTCCACTACATGCATCTGAGGAAGTGGGTATTCACTCATGAAAGCTCATGCTCCAAAACGTCTGTTAGTCTATAAGGTGCCACAGGATTCTTTGCTGCTTTTACAGTTCCAGACTAACATGGGAAACCCCTCTGATAAGTGACACCATGTGGCCACACAGGGTAATGCACAGAAGATTTGCTGCATGGTGCAACTGTGACACCTTTTGGCCATGCAGGGTAATGCACAGAGCATTTCTCTCATATAGGAACAGTGACAACATGTGGCCATGCAGGGTAATGCACAGAGCATCACACCTATGTAGAGGCTGTAGAGATCCCTGGGGGGCTTAGAGGTCGTGGGGGGCACAGATAGCTACATCTAGGCTGGAGGCATTCCAGTGGGGATTAGGGGATTCATGGGGGACACAAATATCTACATCCGGGCTAGAGAAGTCCCTGGATGGCTTAGGGGGTTGTGGTGAGCACAGATACATACGTCCAGGCTGTAGTGGTCCCTAGGGGTTTAGGGAGTTGGTGACAGGCACAGAAACCTATGTATGGTCTGGAAGGGTCACTGGGGGACTTAAGGGGTTGTGGTTGCGCAGATACCTACGTCCCGGTTGGAGGGGGCCCTGGGGAGCTTAGGGGATTTGTGTGGCATACACATAGCTACAACCAGACTAGTGGGGGCCCTATGGGTCATAGGGAGCTTGTGGGGGGCACAGATACCTGCGTCTAGGCTGGAGGGGTTCTGGAGGGCTTCGAGGGGTTGTGGGGATCTCAGATAACTATGTCGAGGCTGGAGGGGTCCCATCGTGGCCTGGGGGTCTGTGGGGGGCACAGATACCTGCGTCTAGGGTGGAGGAGTTTCGGGGGTCTTAGGAAGGTTGTGGGGGCACAGATACCTATGTCCGTGGTGGAGGGGCCCCATCATGGCTTAGGGGATCCGTGGGGTCAGAGATAACTATGTCTAAGCTGGAGGGGTCCCCGGGGGAATTAGCTGTGTTGAGGGGGGAACAGATATCTATGTCCCGATTGTAGGTGGCCCTGGGTACCTTAGGCGGTTTGTGGGGGTCACAGATACAAACATCCATGCTGTAGGGGTCCCGAGGGTCTTTGTGGGGCTCTGAGGGTCACAGATACCTACCTACATGGCAGGGAGTCAGGTGTGGTCAGACACTGTGCTTTAACCACATGCAGGAACCATGACTTAGCTGGCTAAAGCACTTGCCTCGTAAGCAGGAGATTCTAGGTTCAACTCCCAGTGATCCCTAGGGGAGTGGCTTTTGGGGCACCTGGTATTGGTTACTGTCAGAAGACAAGATTCAGAGCTAGATGGGCCTTCGGCCTAGCCCAGTGTGGGTTTTCTTATTGTTTAAATTATGCTCAGAGCCACTGATAATAGAGTTACTGAAAGTTTGGGAGATAAGAGCTGATAGGTCAGTGGTCCAGTCCCCTCGCAGATGACCTCCTCCCTCTGAGACGGGCAGGTCTGAGCTCTCACACCAAATGCTCAGTGTGGCTGCCAGAATCTGTGGGCAGCTCATTTAATTTGCCTTGAGGGTTGAGTCCTGCTTTGTGCCCAGTGTCTGAGAATGAAAATCCTAAACCGCCCTTTGAAATAAAGAATGCAGCAGGACGTGTTATTGTCCCTGCCCCAAAGCAGACAGACCAGTGGAGAAATGCCATTGAGTCCACGGTAACACTCCACTGCCGTTTTACCTTTTTGGCTTGCTAAACTCCCTCCCAACCTTGTGGGGTCCCAGACCCCGGTATTAAGCCTAAGCCTAGACGTCTAAACTGCAAATTTACCACCCCACGGCCCAAGCCCCAGGAGCCTGAGCTGGCATGGGGCAGCCCTGGGTGTTTCATTGCAGTGTGGGCATAGCCTAGCATTACGTCCACACTGCCGTTAACACGCCCAAGTCACTATTCTCAAACCCTGGATCAGCTGATTCAGGCTTGTGAGGCTTGTGCTGCAGGGTAATAAAATTACAGTGTAGACACTTGGGCTTGAACCCAGCCTCCGAGACCCCACGAGGGGTGAGGGTCTCTGAGCCTGGGCTCCAGTCTGAGCCCAAATGTCTACAATGCAGTTTTTAGCCTCACAACCTGAGCCCCAGGAGCCCAAATCAGATCATCCAGGCCAGCCAGGCCACAGGAATTTTATCTCAGTATAGCTGCACTCTCAGGGTACGTCTACATTGCAATGCAAGCCCAGGGTTAGCAGAAGTCATGTCAGCAGCCCCAACACATAAACTTAAACCACGAGGAAAAGACCCACCCACAAGTAAGCTGGGCAGTGTCCTTCTCCCTACAGTTCGTAAGTCCAGCAACCAAAAGTCCTTTAACATGAGCCATCCCCTCTCTGCACCCCACTCACAGATGTTGTCCTTAGTCAGTGCAAGCCCAGAGGTGCCTCTGTAGAGTTCACCTGCCATCCCGTACTCATTATGTTGTCTAGGGACTCACTCACCCCTCCACAGCCACCCTGACCTAAAGCTGGTGTAACACATAAATTTTAGTATGAAAACTCAGGCCCCAGCCCACTTGGCCTTGGAACCCATGTCCCCTGCCTAGCAAGTGCTGTTGAATTGAGGGTGAGTCCCTCCATCGGGATCTGCCAAGCACAGTTCCGCTGCCCTTGATTCACACAACAAGGATAACAACGCTTTATTTCTCCTGCCCCAATAACCAGGAGACTGGAAATCCAACACCAGGCAAAATGATCATTTTGGCAAGCAACCAAACATATTTCCAACATACTGTAAAATTCACTTGCAGACTTATACATGAAACCTTGCAAGAAAATCTTCCTGAGGGAATCTGAGGCACCTGTAGCTGGGGGGAAGGAGGGAGCTGTGCTTTGGGATTGAGGAGCACTGGGAAAAGGAGGGGGCTGTGGGTTGGGACAGAGCAGAAGGGTGAAGAGGAGCAGGCTCCGGTTGGGAGTGAGGAGCAGTGAACATAGGAGGGACTGAGGGTTGGGATTGAGGGACACTGGGAATAGAGGGGACACGGGTTTAGGCTGAAGAGTATCCTCATTTGGGGATCCAGCAGGACAGAGGAAGGCAGCAGGTGATTCTCATTCCGTAGGGATATTTTGTGTGTGTGTGCAGGGGAGGAACATGCTATATGCCCAGAGGCCTTTATTCCTCCACCCTGAAAGGACAGAGGGGCTGTCAGGAAGTTGCCTCTTCAATACCCCCCACACAAAGGCCCTTCTTGGGAAAGGCAAAATCCTGAAGAGAAAAAACAAGGTCAAAGAGGACTCCAGAAAGACAGATTTTTAAGGTATAGTGAGCAGGTCATCACCTCACCAAGGATTTGAACCCTGGACCCTCAAACTAAGAGTCTGAGGCTCTACCACCTGAGCTCACCCGCCTCATGAAGCAAAACTGTAAGTTGGTGCAGAGGAGAAACTAGTCAAGAAAACAAGAGCAGGAAACAATAGGGGAAACCTGCTGCTCTCTCTCGCCTGGTCAACACTACGAGTTTATATCCAAATTAGCAGCATTAAATCACATTAACATTGCACCCGTCCACACAACGAAGCCCTTTATATCGGTATAAAGGGCTCTTAATACCGGAATCTGTACTCCTCCCTGATGAGGGGAGTAGCACTGAAATCGGTATTGCCATATTGGATTAGAGTTAGCGTGGCCGCAACTCGATGCTATTGGCCTCCAGGTGCTATCCCACACTGCACCATTGTGACTGCTCTGGACAGCAATCTGAACTCGGATGCACTGGCCAGGTAGGTAGGAAAAGCCCCGTGAACTTTTGAATTTCATTTCCTGTTTGCCCAATGTGGAGCACTGATCAGCACAGGTGACCATGCAGTCCCAGAATCAAAAAAGAGCTCCAGCATGGACCATACGGGAGATACTGAAGCTGATCTCTGTATGGGGAGATGAATCTGTTCTATCAGAACTCCGTTCCAAAAGACGAAATGCCAAAAAATTTGAAGAAAATCTCCAAGGCTATGATGGACAGAGGCCACAACAGGGACTCAACGCAGTGCTGAAACTTAAGGAACTGAGACAAGTGTACCAGAAAGTCAAAGAATGAAATGGACGCTCACGGAGGGAGGGGCGACTGATGACTGTAGCTATCCCACAGTTCCCGCACTCTCCGAAAACCATTTGAATTCTTGGCTGAGCTCCCAAAGCCTGAAGGGTCAAAAACATTGTCGTGGGTGGTTCAGGGTATATGTCGTTCCCCCTTCCCCGTGAAAACAAAGGGAAAAAAATCCTCTCTCATCTTTCTTTCAATGTCACTGTATGTCTACTGGATGCTGCTGGCAGGTGTGGTGCTGCAGCACTACACAGCAGCATTCCCTTCCCTTCCCTTCCCTTCCTGATGGCAGACGGTACAGTAGGACTGGTATCCATCATCGTCGTCCCGTGAGTGCTCCTGACTGGCCTTGGTGAGGTCGGCCGGGGGTGACTTGGCAAAAATGGGAATGACTCGCAGGTCATTCTCTTCTTTAAGTTTTGTCTGATGGAGATTCAGTCCTGCCTGGAATATCATAGCAGCTGGAGGCTACCCTCCCCTCCCCCCTTTGAGCTCTGCTTGCAGAGGCAATAATGTCAGTGTTGTTTCAAATTCCTGCATTCTTTATTACTTCATCACACAAATGGGAGGATAACTGCTACGGTAGCCCAGGAGGGGTTGAGGAGGAGGGAAGCAAAGGGTGAGGCTAGAATGACATGCAGCTCATCATTTCTGTGGGATGCCTGGGGCTCTGACCCAGAGCGACCGTTTGCCTCTCTGGTTCTTTAGTAGGCTTGGCTGATAGTCTAGGCAGAATTGACTCTCCATTAGATAAAACTTAAAGAAGGGAATGACCTGAGGAGTCATTCCCATTATTGTCCATGCACCCCCAGCTGACCTCACTGAGGCCATCCAGGAGCACCTATGGCAGCAGCAGATGGTACAGTATAACTGGTAACTGTCATTGCCAACTTGCAAAGCAGCAGACGGTACAGTATGGCTTGTAACCATCTTTGCTAACTTGCAAAAATCAAAGGGATGCTGCTGTGCAGTGCTGCTGTTTCTGTTAACAACATGCAGTAGACATACAGTGACAGTGAAAAAGGCTGAACAGGCTCCATGGTTGCTGTGCTATGGCATCTGCCCTGGCAATCCAGGGAAAAGGGCATGAAATGATTGCCTGCCGTTGCTTTCACAGAGGGAGGATTGAGTGACGACATTTACCCAGAATCACCAATGATGCTGTTTTTACCCCATCAGGCATTGAGATCTCAACCCAGAATTCCAATGGGCAGGGGAGACTGCTGGAACTATGGGATAGCTATCCACAATGCAACCCTCTGGAAATTGATGCTAGCCTCGGTACATGGACGCACACCGCCGAATTAATGTGCTTAGTGTGGGCGCGTGCCCTCGACTTTATGCAATCTGTTTCCAAAAAACGGTTCCTGTAAAATCGGAATAATTCTGTAGTGTAGACATAACCTGTGATTAACAACTTTGGTGGCTAATTGAAAGGCTGATGGTTCAAACCCAAGTGAAGATGGAGGTGTTTCTTTTTCAGTGATGAGAATCCAGTACATTTTATCAGGTAGAAAATCTCCTCAGTGCTGGTCTAGCCTCATTTGACAAGCATAAGTGGCATATAGGAGAAGCTTTTTTGCCAGATGCTTGGTGGTATACTGGTGAGCATAGCTGCTTTCTAAGCAGTTGACCAGGATTCAATTCCCAGCCCATGCAATGAGATGATGTTTTCTCCCCTGAGAATTGATTTAATTTCAGTCACATTGTATCAGTTTAGTGATGGAATGAGAGAATCAGTGTCCCAAATCCCAGCAGGTAATTAAACACCCAGCGGAGGAAGAAAGGGGCGGGACTATGCAATGAGCAGTTGGAGTCATCCTGGTATTACAATGTTTGGTTTATTTTTTAAAAAAATTTCCTTTACTTCCCTCTCCCCTTTAGACTCAGAGCCTTTAAGGTCAGAAGGGACCACTGTGATCATCTAGTCCGGCCTACTGAACTTTGCAGGCCAAAAGACCCCACCAACCCACTCCTGTAAGAGACCCTGGAGGGGAGGCAGCTTTGTGCTCTGCCCCTACCCAGGCAGC